>NC_090740.1:3613997-3816497 GCF_036898095.1 Palaemon carinicauda
ACTTAACATAACTCTCAATTCAACTAGGACCAGGGAGGGTCAGGCAATAGCTGCCGATGTCTCAGTAGATAGACCTATAGGCTCCCCCAAACCCTAATCCTTAGCTCACAAGGATGGTGAGGTTGCAGACACCACAAGAAACTCAGACTTGAGCAGGTCTCGAACCCCAGTCCTGTAGATTTCTAGGCAGTTGCGTTTTTGATGTCTGAGAAGACCTATAACAAAAATATTGTTTTTTTATGGCGATTTAGGGGAAAAAAGTTTGTAAGATCAATCAAAACTTTCGTGAAAATTTAAACGAATCTTAGAGAGAGAGAGAGAGAGAGAGAGAGAGAGAGAGAGAGAGAGAGAGGAGTTTATTAGTCTCAACTGTACATAAAGAACAAGTACACATGTGATAAATTTAACATTAATATTTGTCAAATAATAATAATAATAATAAAAAAAACATTACTTAACATAACTGCGTGAACGAAAAAGACGAAATTATGCTTGTGTTCATGATAGAAACTAAGAAATAATATTTAGTGGGAACATCTATGTTTTAACATAATCCTTATCTTTCTCCATAATTTTATCGAGGATATAATTTTCCTTATCTTTTTCCTCATTTTTTATCTAGAATCTCATTTCCCTTATCTTTTTCTATAACTTTTATCTACATTTTAAAAACTCTCATGACTAAACTTCATATTCAAATTGCTTGAGGGTACACTCGGGCACACTATTCTATCTTATTCTTCTTCCTCTTGTTATTTTAAAGTTATTATACAGTAGTTGATTTATGAAATATTAATTTCATTGTTATAATTCTTAAATATCTCTTGTAGTTTATTTCCTTTCTTCACTGGGCTATTTTCCCTGCTTGAGCCCTTGGGCTTATAGCATCCTGCTTTTCCAACTAGGGTTGTAGGTTAGCAAATAATACTGTATATATATATATATATATATATATGTAGGCTATATATACACTGTACACACACACACACACACACACACATATATATATATATATATATATCAGCGGTTACTAGTCCGAAGCAGAACAAAGGCCTCAGACATGTCCTTCCAATTGCATCTGTTACGGTCTTTACATGCCAGTGTATACCAGCAAATTATCCTAGCTCGTCAATCCATCGTCTTCTCTTCCTTCCCCTACTTCTTTTGTAATCTCTAGGGACCCATTCTGTTATTCTTAATGTCCTCATATTATCCGTCTTTCTCATTGTATTTCCTGCCCGTGTCCATTTCTTTTTCTTACAAGTTGATAGAATGTCTTCTAATATTGCTCTCATATACATGTTGCTCTTTTAGTCAGTTAGTGTTATTCCCATCATTATTTTTACAAAGCTCTTTGAGTTGTAAGTAGCTTATGGTCTAAGCTCTAAGGCTTCAGTATGTGTGTGTGTTTGTGTGTGCGTTATTACAATCCCGAATACCAAGATAAGAACACAAAGGTCGCTGCCAATTATTATTCCCCACCTGTTACGTCACAAGAATTTATCATCAAGACTTTCTACTTCTCAATAGTAGAAAAGGAAAACGTGTTCATTATTCAGGATGATATGCTCATAATAGATAATAAGTATTTAAAGAACTTTCTTCGCTCATCTCACAAACACAAATCTGGCGAGAAATGTACGAGACCCACGATAACGTCATAACGCGATTGCACATATAATCAGATTTCCTGAACAGAATACGTAAAATGTATCTTCATAAAAAACATCACATATTGTTATCTATGGCCTTGACACTTGGAGATAAATCCCGGTTAACTGCTACTACATATTTGCTTTATTGCAAGTTTTCATTTGCAGTTTATGAGTTAGAATAGGATAACATTAATCATAGGAATTTCAAAACTATCTAGTAACGGTTTTGTATAGTATCTAAATTAACCCAAGAAGAACATTGCCAAACCATCCTCATAAAGATTGGATGTAATGAAAGTCAATGTTTTACATATAAAATGCCATCACAAGTTCGTAGATATTATTGAACTTCGAATCGTAATATCTATATTTTTGGATAAGTTTTCGAATTGCCCCACTTTCTCTTTTCCCTTATGTTATTGGATTCTCCTCAGATTTTGAACCAACATGGCCAAAAGCAGAGTTAACTCAAAAATTACTCTGTTCAATAAATCTATCTCTGGGTGATTAAATGTCTACGTTAAAGAGGCTCTTTATTCTCTCTCTCTCTCTTCAACTTGGCAACTCTGATAATACGAAGTCATGTGGCACTTTTCTTTTTAATAGTGAATCTAATTGTGTGAGTGCTTGAAGGTTACCCATCTTTTAATAGCATGTGTCTCTCTTCACCCTTTAGCAGTATCTCATTGATTTCATAGCACTCTGAATGTCACATTCTCTCTCTCTCTCTCTCTCTCTCTCTCTCTCTCTCTCTCTGACACAAAGACATCAGATGAGGAAAATTGAGATAACAGCTTACGGTAAAGAGATAGATAGAAAGATTCATATTGTTTTTATCATTGAATTCTATTACATAGAGAGAGAGAGAGAGAGAGAGAGAGAGAGAGAGAGAGAGATGGAAGAGTCTATGTATCCATATTCCAAAGTAGTCAAGTCACGGTGAGGTAACTGAGGTTTTACCTTGACCACAAGTGTTCTTTGGTGTATAATGTCCGATCAGAAAGCTTTGAAAGGTTATGAATATATTATATAAAACAATACAGCTACCCGACACATAGGCTTTGAATTACTTGCTGTGAATTCCTTGAGAAGTGTAAATATGGATGGATCGAACAGAAAATAGGAAAATAAATGAATTACGCTATGGATGATGTAATGTTTAAAATGTTGCCGAACCTTCGAACACGAGATTAGGCTAGGCAAGAACGGTGGTTGGGTTAATACATCGGTGGCCATACATTCCTAATACATTCCTGCTACATCCTACAACTTTTATGCTTAGAATGAGACGCCCAGTAAACAAGAGGGTAAAACATTTATGTTGATTTTGAGTTTTAACGAAATAATTCATGAAAACTAGTGACTGCGTGGGATTGTTCACTTTGTTTCTCAATATTCTAATGAGCATAAAGATAGTTTAGACTATAGAGCCTACATCCAGTCATATTTATAAGGAACGTATGTTTTATATTGTCACTAAACCTATGAATGAATTTCTAAAATAAATTCTAATCGTTATAAACGTAAAATTAAAGAAACAAAATAAACATTATACTACATGTTTGCTTGTGACTTCTGAACGTCTCACAGACCTCAACGCTAAGCATCAAATGCACCAATTTGTGAAACTCAAACCATTTGAGAACATTAGGTGATTGAGCCTATCATGGCAATAAACAGTACAGCCTGTTTTGACGTTCTCAAAAAATAGGCCTACGGTAGACCTACACCTGGATTAAGGAATTGAGTGTTAGACTGAAAATTTTACAAGTAGGCCTATTCAATGGTTAGTTTTGTTGATGGTTTTGATTTCATAACAGTTAAAGTATTCCTGTTTGTTTAAAAATACATTGGCATTTATTTTCTATGCATTCCTTTTGTACTTTTGACTTGAGGTAGTTTTTGTTACAAAATCGATAGTTATGAACTCAACATTCATACTCAACCTCATCTCACAAAATATTCAAAATGATAACGATATTGACTATGATAGAAATAATGAAATATTCTTCTCAGGCAACTTGAATATCATTATCATTATATATGAAAATAATTAGAATGACAGAGATGGAGAGAGAGCGTTTGAATGAAACGTCTGTCGTGAATTTTGCCAACAGCAGCTCATAAGCTTAGAGGAATCCTTTCACCTCATGCATCTTTAGCGGGAAATATTTGACGTCTCATCGGCTGATTCTTTCTCAGCTCTGATTGATGGGCGTAAGTGACGTCATGGATAGAGGTTTAAAAAACCCATACTTATTGCAGATAAATTATAACAATGAAAATACATTTTTTCTTGGAATTGAACCAAAATATGGTTGGTGATTTATTTAAATAGCTAGTGGATATTGTTGAAGGATTATAAGTTAAATAAATATGTCATATTCAAAGGAATACTTGACTGTGTTCTGGCTACGATGTTAGGTGTGCGTGCGTTTGTCCATGAAGCTCTAGTAAGCGAAGGTAACTACCAATCACAGTTGAGGAAGTTATAGCCAATCAGAGAACTGGAATATCCCGCCCAGAGAGAGAGAGAGAGAGAGAGAGAGAGAGAGAGAGTTCTGGGGACTTATGAGTTGCTGTTTGAAAAACCTACCCGAATATCCATACAAGTTATTTAAACGCTCTAGCTATGGGGGACGTAGCTGAATTATTTTTATCTTTTTATTTTTAAGTGAATTAGGTATATTTTCTTCAAATTATATAGATACAGTCTCTTATAAGATGTTTTAATAAATTGAGGGATATATTCTGATTACTATAAATCATTATTTTTATTCAGAAAAGCCGTCTTTGTAACGTCATTAAGAGTAAGATGAATTTCACAGCTTGTCTTTGCCTTTTGTTGTTGGTTTGAGCGAGATCTTTATTATATTGAGCTTAAACAATTATGTAACTTTGTAACTTTATTTCTTATTTAGGTACATTTCAAGTATAAATGTAAATGAACAAATTATTAGTGTTACAATGTCAGCAACATACATATTTCAGATAATTAAATGATGACTTAGAACTGCAAATTTTATGTAAAAGCAAGCTGAAAACAATTATTTAATAATACTAAAATGGACCTTAAATATTTATTATTCAAATGCCTACGAAAAAAGTCCTTTAAAACGAAATATCTCGTGTGAATTTCACTTGCTTGCCAACAGCACCCCATAAGCCAAAGAAACCCTCTCACCTAGTGCGTTTCCTTAGCGGGAAATATCTGGCGTCTCATTGGTTGATTCGTCCTTGTCTGTGATTGGTGGTTGTATGTGACGTCATGAAACTCGTAATCTATGAATGAATTTCACTGGGTAGAGGTAAATTACCTATACTTATTAAAAATAAATTAAGACTTATAAATTGCAATTTTATTGAAAACAAGTACAAAATATTAATATTTTTACAACAAAATAAATAATGAAACTTGTTCAAATACGTAAATTACACAAATATGTCATTTTTTAAGGAATAATGAACTGGGTTTTGGCTACGATGTTAGATGTGTATGAGTGAATTTGTAAACAAAGGAAACAACCAATCACAGCTGAGGAGATACAGCCAATCAGAGAACTGGAATATCATGCCATGAGAGAGTTCCGGTGATTTATGAGCTGCTGTTTGAGAAACGAGTCCGAATTTCAATACAATTGGTTTTAAACGCTTGAGCTATGGGAGATGGACATAAAGACTTTTTTTGTTTTTAAGGGAATTGGAGATATATTCTCTACAAAAAAAATATAGAGAAAGTCCCTCGTAGTTTTACTTGGGTATTTTATCATAGGGATACATTTTAATTACTGAAATATTATGTTTATAAAAAATGCGTCTTTGTGACGTCATGTGGACTAGGATGAACTTTAAAGCTTGTCTAAATGACTGGTCAAATCTGTTTGCTGGTTTTGAGTGAGTAACACGTGGCTAATATTCGATATTCAATTAAATACTATCATTTTATCGAGCTTATTTAATGAAGGAACTACAGTACATGACTGTAATTCGTACTTTGTTACATTTTAAGTATATAATTCGAAGAAATAATTGATTGGTCTGTTTTGGTTACGATATTAGCTCGAAGTGTGTGTGTGTGTGTGTGTGTGTGTGTGTGTGAAGCTATGGTAAAGAAAGGCAGCGACCAATGACAGCTCAGGAACATATAGTCAATCAGAGAACCGGAATGTACCGCCATGAGTGCGTTTTGAGCATATTCATATATCCGTTGCAATTCGGATAATTAACCTGAATTTCTATTCACACGCTCTATCTCTTTGCGACGGGGCTAAGATTTTATGTTTTTAAGGGAATTGGTTATATTTTTTGTTTTCAAAATATAAAGAAACAATCTTTAAGATGCATTTATAATATATTCTATCAGATGAATAAATTCTGAGTACCAAATCATTATTTTTATTAAGAATAATACGTCTTTGGGACATCATAAGAAGTAGGATGAACTTCACAGTTTGTCGAAATGACTGATTAATTTGTTTGCTGGGTTGAGTTCGGTGTTAAGTAACACGTGGCTATTATTCGATGTTCAAATAGATACTATTACATCGAGCTTACGTAGTAAAGGAACCGCATGACTGTAATTCGTATTTTGTTGCATTTCAAGTATAATATATAATGTTTCGGGCTAGGGTGACCAGATTTTGAAAACTGAAATGAAGGGCACCTAAATTTACGCACGGAGTGACAAGTCCTTCTCAGCATTGTCCATTGCCCATTTGATTGACTTTTCATTTGTTTTTAAAGTACGTTCAGTTTAGATTTTTATTACAGACAGCTGTTTATCACATGATCAAAGCATTACAATATTACAATAAAGCAAATTTTGCAGCTTTAAAGAATATTATAATTAAAGTGACTTGCCGTAATATATTGAATGAATTGCAGACAGTAAAATACGCATATTGAAAACCTTTCCATGATCATTTTAGAATTATTTTCCTTATTTGTCTTATTTTGCACTGGATCCAACTTCCCTCAAGAGATGATGTTTGATTAGAGCATGTATGATAAACTCAGAACAGGGCTAGTGTATATTGTTTTATTAATATTTAAAATACGGGGCAAAGGCATCCGGGGAGGGTCAATACGGGACAAATGTCCTAAATATGGGATAATCCCAACACCTTGTGCAACACTGTGTATAGGGTTTGCCAAAGAAAACATCTAAGAAATTCAGAGCAACTGCAGTTTCACACTAAACTCTTGCATTTCATGAAACTTTGAATATGAGTCTATTATAGAAGTAAATAAGTCTAATGTAGAATTTTTTCTGGCATTTTTAGCATCATAGTCATGCCATTGAGCTCAAGGTCAAGCAACCATTATTGGTGGCGAACAAAATAGTCAAACATCCTTGTACTTATGTGAATCGTCTGAACAAACACACGAGTCTCTAATTCAGCACCAACTGATATTGTTTAATGTAAATTGTCACCATTATCTGGCACCAGAATGCAAAGAAGATATTAGAAAACTGAATCATGTAGAAGACTGAAGTATTCTTCACCACATAAACACATAAAGACTTCTATTGTTTTAAAATGCATGCGTCTTATATCTTCAAGTTTTATCTTATCTTGTCTGTACGAAAGGGCAGTCAATCTTACAGTATAGCAGTACAACAGTTGGTTGTTTCTCTGAAGTAAAACAAAATACGTACATATGCAATCACAATCTCTCTCTCTCTCTCTCTCTCTCTCTCTCTCTCTCTCTCTGAAGTAAAACAAAACACGTTCATATGCACAATCACAGACTCTATCTCTCTCTCTCTCTCTCTCTCTCTCTCTCTCTCCGTTCTTCCTCTGAAGTAAAACAAAACACATGCATATGCACAATCTCTCTCTCTCTCTCTCTCTCTCTCTCTCTCTCTCATGTTCTTCCTTTGAAGTAAAACGAAACACGTCTATATGCACAAAATCTCTCTCTCTCTCTCTCTCTCTCTCTCTCTCTCTACAATTAGCAACAACGTAATATAAACTGAAAGAAGACTAGGCCTACCCTTCCAAAAATGTGTTCTTATATCAAATTTCACTTGTCATATCCATTAGTAACTGTCAAAAGGTAAATCACCTTTAAAACTACGCACAAAAACACTAAACTCACTTTTCAAATCACGTGGGTCAGACCTGCCAACTTTGATACCGGTAAATGCGTTGGTAATTCGAGTTATCATCTCATACTATTCATAGCCATGTGGGGTTTCGATTGAAAATATGTTCATGACAGTTAATACTATTTATGGCTCTCTCTCTCTCTCTCTCTCTCTCTCTCTCTCTCTCTCTCTCTCAATTAATGTCAGCATTTATTAAGATATGAATAATGCTTTCTTTACCTTTTAATGAATGTATGTTAGATGCACACCCTTTTGAAAAAAAAAAAAAAACTGAATATATAAGGAAAGATTTAAGATAAAGTTAACATATACTATGAAAAATGTGTCAATTAAGAATAGATCTGGAAACAGAAATATTGTGAAATATCGTATTCTGTATTCTCTATTCATTTCATGTCAAACATTTAAAAACATTTTTGTGAGAACCAATTAACGGCATTAGGTAGATATATTTAGGTCTAGAGGTTCGTTAATTATTATTATTATTATTATTATTACTATTATTATTATTATTATTATTATTATTATTATTATTATTATTATTATTAGCCAAGCTACAACCCTAGTTGGAAAAGCCAGATGCTATAAGCCTAGACTTTCCAAACCAGTAATCCATACTAATAAATTTACACAAAGAAATATATTTGAGAAGCCTTTTTAATTGTCAGTACTGAAAAGTCATAATTTAAATTTAATCCATGATTTATTTCACGGTAAATTCTTTCTTATTCTCTAATCTTAAATAGGGATCCCTTCTTTTGTAAGACTACGTTGAGATACTACCGCTAGAGAGTTATAGGGTCCTTTGACTGGCCAGACAGTCCTACATTGGATCCTTCTCCCTGGTTACGGTTCACTTTCCCTTTGCCTATACATACACCGAATAGTCTGGCATATTTTCTACAGATTCTCCTCTGTCCTCATATACCTGACAACACTGAGATTACCAAAGAATTCTTCTTCACCAAAAAGGGTTAACTACTGCACTGTAATTATTCAGGAGCCACTATCCTCTTGGTAGGGGTAGAAGAGACTCTTTAGCTTTGGTAAGCAGCTCTTCTATGAGAAGGACACTCCAAAATCAAACCATTGTTCTCTAGTCTTGGGTAGTGCCATAACCTCTGTACCATGGTTTTCCACTATCTTGGGTTAGAGTTCTCTTGCTTGAGGGTACACTCGGGCACACTATTCAGTCTGATTTCTCTTCCTCGTGTTTTGTTAAAGTTTTTATAGTTTATATAGGATATTTATTTTAATATTATTCTTAAAATATTTATTTTTTCCTTGTTTCCTTCCTTCACTGGGCTATTTTCCCTGTTGGAGCCTCTGGGCTTATAGCATTCTGCTTTTCCAAATAGGGTTGTAGCTTAGCAATTAATGATAATAATAATAACTCTAGTCAATTTCTTTTACACTTTCCCTTTCGTGGTTATAATACGTAGGCCTATATCATGTTTATCACATATCACCTGTCATGATCTTCACACACTTATAGCCCATGTATGTATGTATGTGTATATGTGTGTATGTGTGTATGTATATTCATCCGGCCGTCATGATGACGCAGCACTTTTTTCTATCTATTTTTGGGTATTACTGAAATTTACTGTAAAGATTACTTATCATGTCTGACGTCTCAAGGCAAAGCTTAAGCGAGCCAAAGAACCAACGAGATTTGCTTGTCATTCGCTGGGGGGGGGGGGGAATCATATGGCGTAATACATTTATGTTTTAATGGTCAAATCCACATTAACAGAACATTCGATAAGTAAATCTTCGACTTCTTCTCGATAGACTATATTATCAGGCATTCTAATGTCGAGAAATAGATTGTAAAGTCTTGGTTCATATAACTTGAAACAATCTGACACGATTTATTAGTTATATAATGTGAATGGCGAGCGATTGTGACGCAGTTCCGGTAGGCCCTGCTGCTTCCTCCGGTGCCTTAGATGACCGCGGAGGTAGCAGCAGTAGGGAATTCAGCATTATGAAGCTTCATCTGTGGTGGATAATGTGGGAGGTTGGGCTGTGGCACCCTAGCAGTACCAGCTGAACTCGGTTGAGTCCCTGGTTAGGCTGAAGGAACGTAGAGAGTAGAGGTCCCCTTTTTGTTTCAGTTTCATTGTTGATGTCGGCTACCCCCCAAAATTGGGGGAAGTGCCTTTGGTATATGTATGTATGTATGTATGTATGTATGTATGTATGTATAATGTGCAGCAAATTTCTACAATATTTTCGATATCCATTTCTAATAGATTGGTGAATAATATATTGCACACATCCTTAAAACTCTCCTAGCTTTGACAGTCAGCCAGTGAAACTATATCAATAGGCTACAGGAGTAGGCTGATTCCTTTTTTAGGGGTGTAACATCCCTTATTAGAATTGCTTTTCTGTTTATTATATATTTCCCAAGTTGTTCTTTGCGTAAAATGTAATAGACAGAGTTTTAATAGTAAATTATAATAATGACTCAGCCTATCAGCCTATGTGACATTCATCCAGACATTTCTTTATAAAAGCAATTTCTGAGATTATGTCCTAGGTTTTTACCACTACATTATTATTATTATTATTATTATTATTATTATTATTATTATTATTATTATTATTATTATTATTATTATTATTATTATTATCATCCAAGCTTGAGGGTACACTCGGGCACACTATTCTTTCTTATTTCTTTTCCTCTTGCTTGTTTAAGTTTTTATTTTAGTTTATATTTGAATTTATTCTATTGTTACTGTTTCATTCAATTATTAATTACTTCTCTTCTAGTTTATCCATTTCCTTACATCCTTTCCTCGCTGGGCTATTTTCCCTGTTGGAGCCCTTGGGCTTATAGCATCTTGCTTTTTCAACTAGGGTTGTGCTTAGAAAGTACTGTAATAATAATAATAATAATAATAATAATAATAATAATAATAATAATAATAATAATAACAAAGCAGGATGGTATAAGCTAAAGGGCTCCAACATGGAAAATAGCCTAGTGAGGAAAGGAAACTTAAAAACAGTTAGAACAGTGTCAAAATTTACTCTCAAGCGAGAGCATGAGTTACAAAATACAGTCCATTAATACATCCGTATCCTGTTTTTTCTAGCTTACGATAACGTTCTCCTAACAGCTGTTTTCATCACCGGTCAACTTTCACTTTTTAATAAAGTGTTTTTTTTTTGTTTTTTTTTTTTATGGTTACAGGTGTCTGAACTGAGTCTGTGCGTGTCCTGTTGGTATTATAATGGGGATATCTTCAATTGGATTTGAAACTTCAGACCCCAAACTCACAAAATAGTTTTATTATACCCACTACTACTATAGATTTAAATGCTATAACATTATACCAGCTTGCTAGTGATAATTTTAACATTGTAATGAACCAGATTTGCTTATACACACGATGGTAATGTACCTGAGTGTCCTAAACTAATGTAATATTTATATACACATTTCTAGATACGAATTATTGCAATTAACTCATGGCATTCTTTTGGGGTGAAGAAAGGACATCATATCAATAATCATGATATAAAAGTAAGTATTTTACGCATAGAAAGAATATAAAATGAATTAAAATAAGGAAGAACAATAGAGAAAATAAAATACATTATGTATTAAGGTATTGATAAACCAAGATGTACTATTAACAATGAAACGTCCGAATAAAAATGGGAAAATCGAAAAAAGCATAAATTTGAAGTTTGAAGATTAATAGGTAATATATGAGAAGGGGAATTATGTGTATAGTTGAATTAAATAATAATAAAATCACAAAAAAGTATTTAAAATCAGAATATAATTTAAAATCAGAATAAGAAAGAAAAAGATAATTTTTCCTTATCTTTTATTATGAAAATTCAATTATATTATATTAACATACATTTTTTCTTTTATAAAGAAGTATTCCTTTGCAAATTATATTTTACATTTTTGAATAAATATTATAATATCTATTATACAGAATAAGAAAGAAAAAGATAATTTTTTCTTATCTTTGATTATGAAAATACAATTAAATTTGATTAACATACATTTTTTTCTTTTATAAAGAAATATTCCTTTAAAAATTATATTTTACATTTTTGAATAAACATTATAATATGAATCAGAATATAATTTAAAATCAGAATAAGAAAGAAAAAGATAATTTTCTCTTATCTTTTATTATGAAAATTCAATTACATTTTATTGACACATTTTTGTCTTTGATAAAGAAATATTCCTTTACAAATTATGTTTTATATTTTTGAATAAACATTATAATATCTATTATAATATGAAAAAAAATCAGAATAAGAAAGAAAAAGATAATTTTTCCTTATCTTTTATTATAAAAGTACACAATTACATTTTATTAACATACAATTTTTTCTTTTATAAAGAAATATTCCTTTACAAAATATATTTTATATTTTTGTATAAACATTATAATATCTATTATAATATGAAAAAAATCAGAATAAGAAAGAAAAATATATTTTTTCCTTATCTTTTATATTGGAAGTACAATTACATTTTTTTAACATACATTTTTTTCTTTTATAAAGAAATATTCCTTTGCAAATTATATTTTAAATTTTTAAATAAACATTATAATATAAAAAGAAATTACAATTTTATTTTATTATTTTTCTAAATATGTTTTTAAGTTAGAAACACACTGATTATGAAACTTCAATTACATTTTATCAACATTTTTTTCTTTTATAAAGAAATATTCCTTTACAAATTATATTTTATATTTTTGAATAAACATTATAATATGAAAAAAATTACAATTTTTTTTTATCAACACATTTTTTCTTTTATAATGAAATATTCCTTTAGAAATTATATTTTACATTTTTTAATAAACATTATAATATATATTGTAATATGAAAAAAAATACAATTTTATTTTATTATATTTCTAGATATGTTTTTAAGTTAGAAACACACTGATTATGAAACTTCAATTACATCTTATCAACACATTTTTTTTCTTTTATAAAGAAATATTCCTTTACAAATTATATTTTACATTTTTGAATAAACATTATAATATATATTATATGAAAAAAATACAATTTTATTTTATTATTTTTCTAAATATGTTTTTAAGTTAGAAACAAACTGATCGAAATCATCTACAGCGAACGATGCCACATTTTTTTCTTTTATAAAGAAATATTCCTTTACGAATTATATTTTATATTTTTGAATAAACATTATAATATAAAAAAATACAATTTTATTTTATTATTTTTCTAAATATGTTTTTAAGTTAGAAACCTACTGATCGAAATCATCTACAGCGAACGATCCCACTGGCACGATGGCAGCAGAGCGGTGACGGCCAGCGATCAGTTATACCTGTACGTTTACTCAGGTTACCGGTATTCCTCCGGTAATTATACCTCGTGACATAACGCAAGTGTTTTCTGGTTACACCTGTAACTCATGGAGGGAGTCAGATACAGAAAGGTAATTGTTATTTAGGTCATTGAAGGTTGGTGGACTTAAGTCCCCGTGTCATCATAGGCCTTCGTGCCTAATGTAAACAAATCATGTTGGGGTCTGCCATTCTTAATTTTCCTTCACGGGTTTTTGTTTACTGATTATTTTGTTGTTTGCAAGCTCTATAATTTGTAAAATATTTCTTGTTGAGGCTTTTTAATCTATGAACCGGTCAAATTATTGACGTACGTTATAAGGACTGGTGTATTAATGAGAGAGCTGGCCTATATATTTAGTTGGCTAAATTATAGAATAGTGCAGTAAAAGTTTTGTAGAAAATAAGACTACTTTTCAATGTATTTTATGATGTTTTGAATGTTTTTAAAAACAATTCCAGGCGGAAATCAATAATTTTTGAGTTAGGGGGCTCGAATAACGTAACTGAGAAGCGATGGCTTTCCGCTAGGTATCGTCATTAATTATGTTTGGAACATCATAGAATATAGAGTACTTGTGTAAATGGGTTGATATTTAAATCATCTATTTTAAACTTTTCCTGCTAGATATTTTCATGAAAAACCTGTCATTGTAACAAAAAAAAAAAGATACCCTAATTAAACCGATTAAAAGTAAGAGACACGGTCAAAACACTGGAGCTTTTGATTCACAGGATTTCTGGAAGCATAGATAATGGGGGTTTCCATCCTATTATCTATGGAGTTCATGGCTACGTTTGTATCACAAATAGTTCCTTACTTAATTAAGCTAATTATTTTTTAGGTTTTGCTCTGCCATATGCACGCTTCTCTCACGATTAAACACCATCTCGTTGCTCTCAAGTTTTGGCAAGTGGAACATGTTTCACTACACCCGTTATCCCTGTCGGCTAGTATTTCGGTGTATTGTACAAACTTGAAGGGGCTCTCTTGCTTGAGGGTATGCTTGGGCAAACTATTCTATCTAATTTCTCTTCCTCTTGTTTTGTTAAAGTTGTTATTATTTATATAGGAAATATTTATTTTATTGTTCTTAAAATATTTAATTTTCCCTTGTTTTCTTTCCTCTTTGGGCTATTCTCCCTGTTGGGGCCCCTTGGCTTATAGCATCCTGCTTTTCTAGCTGGGGGTGTAGCCTAGCAAGTAATAATGATAATACTGAATACACACTTAACAAAGGGCCAGTTCTAGCTTCACGCTCCCTCATCTGTTCGAACATGGACTTGGCGTCCACATCCAATGATCAGATTAAATATATCTAACATGTCTACCCTAATCAAGTATATTAGTGAACTTTATGGATTTTATTAGTATTTCAGGTAGGCTAAACAGTTGCCCGTTCACTGTTACTGGTACTCTACCATCGAGAAACCTCGCGGTTTGGAACCTAACCCAACCCTACTCATTTTGGGGGTTGTCCCCTTTGGTTTTATGGTGGACATTGTCTCCTTACTCTCATACATTGGGTGAAATTAGAGAACAGTGCAAGAAAAGTTTTGTAGAAAGTAAGACTGCTTTACACAGTATTTTGTGATGTTTTGACCTTTTTTGATAATCATTTCAATGTTTGAGTTAAGGTGGGTCGACTATCATAACTGTAAAGGTATGGGTTGCACTAAATATTGTCATCAATTACGTTCGAAACCCCTTAAAATATGCCATGTACCAGTTGAGTTGTATGGTATTTAAATTAACTATTGTTTATGCCAGTCGTCATCATCATAAAAATTTAGTCATCGTAATAATAAAGCAGTTAGCGTAATCACAACCGAATAAAAGTAATGAAACATGGTCAAAACACAGGAGCATTTGTTTGCCAGGACTTCCAGATGCATAGAAAACGTGATTTTCCATTCCATTTTCTATGGAGTCATTCATAGCATTGTTCATTGTATTACAAGTGCCTGTACCTCCTTACTCGTTTAATCTAACTATTTATTAGTTTTGCTCGTGATTAAACATAAACTCATCGCTTCTATGTTTTGGCAGGTGGAACAAGCTTCCCTAAGTGCATTAGGCCTATGGGCTAATATTTCGGTGTCAATTATCAATTATACAAACTTATCAAAGGTGTGAATGCATACTTAACAAAGGAGTGATTTTTTGCTTCACGCTCCAGCCCCTGTTCGAACATGGACTTGGCTTTTCTTTCCCATTATCAGACTAAATATATCCATCACACATTTCTGGCCTAACTTCATTATTAACATGATGAATAAAATAAGAGCTATAATTATATTGTAGACAGTATTCCAATATTGAAATTAGATAACAGATTTAGACTATAAAGCATTGGGGCCTTTTTGTTCGAACAAGTAACTTACGACGGAAGCACCACCTGTCAGCGTTTTTCTGAACTAGCGGGTGGAAGGAGGCTCCTGTGGCGTGTGCAAAGATGACAAAAGGAGGAAAACGGGAATTTTTTATTAATATCTGTAACTTCTTAAATAGAGTTTTCAGCAAGTAGTATATGGGATTCAAACTAAAGTATTTGCGAAGATCTATTCAATCATGGGAGTTACAATGTCCTAATTACTATTGGACTGTTCTATAATGAAACCAAACATTGTATAGTCCATTTCTTTTAGCGATGCATATTTGCACCGACTCGCGGCGGTGCCCTTTTAGCTCGGAAAAGTTTCCTGATCGCTGATTGGTTAGAATTATCTTGTCCAACCAATCAGCGATCCGGAAACTTTTCCGAGCTAAAAGGGCACCGCTGCGAGTCGGTGCAAATATGCATCGCTAAAAGAAATGGCCTATAGTACTGTACCACCATGACAAACTTCGAGACATCCAGGCCAAGAGCGAGGCACAGCGAGCAGACACGAATGATGCCAAGAAGCAGGCTGTCACCTGCAGGTACTGTGGGGAGAAGATCCATAGAGGAAATCCACCCTGGCACATTTGAAGGACTGAGTGCTTGGCTTATGGCAAGAAGTGGTGTGCTTTCGGCTGCGACATTCACATCGACTGTGCTTTAGGGTTCAGATCGGACCTACGTGTCAAGCCGTGACACTGCTGGCTATGGCATACACTGGTTGCTAGAGCTGCGTGGTCGGCGTCAATGTTATCGAGTGTATGGTCATGAACAACGCAGACCTTCTGTCGGTCTCGATGTTGATGAAAGCAGGAAACAAACAGGATACTGTATTAGGGTCTTGGGGATGGCCGGCAGTCTCTAGTTCTTGGAAGTTGCAATCATCGCCTTAAATGGTTTCAGTTTAAAGCCTTTTGGTCAGTAAATTGATACTCTGAATTATTTAACGTTTTACTTGGGTCTTGTGTTGTGGTTTGATAGACATTGTAAGGCAACTTAGGGTTTTAATGTGGCTGCCAAGTTGATTTAGCTTTAATAAAAATAATTGCTGAAACTTTGTAATAATTGTTACTTTTTTCTTGCGTGTTAAATGCTGATAATGCTGAAAATTAGTTATCAGTTTTCAGTATTATTAATAGCAATTACATTGTGTTTATCTCTCTCTCTCTCTCTCTCTCTCTCTCTCTCTCTCTCTCTCTCTCTCTCTCTCTCTCAATTGTATTCAGCCAGTCATTCAAATTGAATTGATGTAAGAATTATGTATTGTTACATTATAATTACAGTATATCTTTGGGAGGTGTTTGTTTGAGCTGCAAGTGTTGAAGACACATGTTACACCTGCTCATGTCAGCAAGTGTTCTGTTTGGAGTTTCTTCACTCAGTGCTGTAGTTTTGCGAATTTGCTTCAGTAGTGAATCCTAATATTGAAATCTTGCCTTTTAAATCTAAAATTGTTGTTGAAGATAGTTTTGCTGTGGTGTAAAGTGACCTATTTAATTACTGTATATTAGTGTTTTTATTTGGAAAACTATTTTTCATTGTTATTTCAGTATTAATTTGTGTCGTAATTTGATTGTTGTTCAATCTTGTTGCTTATAAGTTTTTCATTCCTTTGAAAAATATAAAAGTTCAGTTAAAATTTTGTTTGCCGTTGACCTCTCGCTGACAAAAAAGAACCGAGGCTTGTGGATTTGATAACTTAATTTTGTTCAACCGAACTGAAATTATGAATGAAAGCGACTGTAATGGCTTACGGATGCGTGGTGTTCAAAAGCCATCCTTGGTGAATAGCATACAAAAGCCCCCTCTCACCGATAACACTGGCGAAGCTTTCTTTGTTGATATAGAAATGGTATGGTTTTGATTTCATTTAACATTTTAGTTTTTTATTTCTCATATTGAATCATTATAGTCACTTCATTGATATATCTTTTATTTAATATTGCAGAGTAATTTAACTGTACTACAGTATTTGATTCACATACTAAACCACTCATAGTGTAGGGCCTATAGGGATTCCTGTTTAAAGGTTACTCATGAATGGCAGATGCAAGGGACAGTGACACTACCCAAGGAGGACAATGCCCTAGAGCCTGACTATATATACATATGATCAGCACTCAAGCCCCCTCTCCCCCCTAGTGAGAACCAGGGAGGGACAGGCATAGTTGATTGATGACTTAGCAGGTAAACCTATATTCTCTCCCAAACCTCCCAACCTTAGCTCACAAGGATGGTGAGGTTGTATACACTGCAAGAAACTATCAAGCTAGAGCGGGTGTCGAACCTCACTCTGGTAGGTCTTCAGGCAAAGTAAAAGGTGTTGGGTGAGTTTGTTGAAGAGTGAAGAAGTTTAGGGGACCAAGAAAAAAGTTACAAGAATTAATAGTGATTTTTTCCCACCTAAAAGACAAACCCTTGTACTTTTTTTTTTTTTTTTTAGGAGTATCTAAAAACAATCTGAAATACTGTTTAACAAAGTACAGTCATTCCCTGTCATTCACTACTGTTAGGTAACAGAGATACCTGCACATTCCATGTCAGTAAATTATTGATTTTTCCACTAAGTAAATGCTCACTGCCGTTATCAAGTCTCTTGTTTTCACACAATTGACTCCTCCCCCTAACCAAGCCCGCTGTATTCTCACAATAACTCAGCTCTCATACCAGACTTCAAAATACCGGCATATTGGTAATGAATGATTTGTCAAAACTGAAAGATTTACTGTACTCTGGCAAACCTTCCCTTGCCAACTCAACTGTCATTCTGAGGTTCCCATGTACTTTAGGGCAGTAAGTTGACCATGCTCAATAAAAAATCTTTTAACAATATTTAATATGTGTACAGTATGTTTCGGTACTCTACTGTAGTGACTATTAATGTAATCTGTACTTGATTAAATGAGGTCACGGTATTACGGAAACACTATGGAGAGTATCTTCAAGGTACCTACAACTAAAAAAAAACATTATAGGAATACATTTACGATTATACCTCGAAGAGAATGGCAACTGTACAGCAGTCTAAATGGACTTGTCATCATTGCTGTACAAAAAGTATAGAATTAAATCTTTCCTGGAAAAAATGTTAATTTTTGCAAAGTTAAGTTGTTTGTAAACATATCTCAAGAGAGGTGTAAAAATACTGTAAAATATGTATCTTCATTGTTGCAACAACCCACTTGGGGTCAGAGAAGAGGACCAAGGTTTAGGGAAATCTAGGATGGGAGGTTTCCTTCACGGATTAAAGATAATGGTGAAACTATTCTCGGGTGCTTCGTCTCCTCCTTGATATTTTGTAGAAAGTCCCCAACCTAAAGACATTCGGAGATACTAACTCAAATCAACTGAAATCATGTCTCACTTATTGTATCAAAAGTTTGTATGCTATAATAAGATAAAAAAAGAGAGTAATAAAACAATATGTAACTGTTCCAACACGGAGTACTTACCTCAAACTACTTTCTTAGGAGTACCTGGGATCTCCTCCCATCCGACCAGAGTTTTGTGTAGTTTACCTTTCTTCCGTTTTCTGTGAGGGCTAACCTCAGGCGGATTGATACGTGCCCTGAGGCTAAGCCCGGGTCAGGGAGCGTGCTAGCTTGGGTCTCGACCCTCAGTAAGTTCTCTGGTCGCGTCGCGATATCTCGACGCTCTCCTTAATCTCAGTGCGACCCTTTGTGCATTTATTCATATGAAACAGTACAAATTGTAGCTGTAAATTGTAGGCATGGGAGTCAGGTTAGGCCTACCCTAGATCAAAATTCGCCGTACAAACAGCCTTTGCAACATATCATGTTATACTTCATCTGGTGTAATACCTCCCACAACTTCTTGTTTGTGATGCCCTGTTCCTTTCTTGGCTTTTGTAATATTTTTTTCTTCCTCAAATGAGTGAACTAATTTAACAAGGCCCTCCTCAGTCAGTTCAACATCATGCCCTTCAAGCAATTCCAAGTCGTCGTTCTTGCCCACTTTCTGGAAGATTTTGGCTATCATTTTCTGTGTACTCTGTGCCAATTCCACTATATTTACTATCTTGCTAAAGGCATTGTCCGGACCCTATCCATTAAAATTTGAGATGCTGTCTGACCACAGGCATTTACTGTCTGTGGTTTCATGTCCTTGAAGGACTCCTATACCTCAGAGGCAGTCAGCAATGGAGAAACACTCCAATCTCTTCCAGGTCATGATCGTCATCCATGGCCTGATTGGAGTCGGGTCATAACCTTTCTTTGTATAGGGCCTTAAAAGTTTTTGACAAATCCTTGTTTAAAACGTATCCATGAGTGACATAGGCAAGGAACAAGGTAATTGCCTAGAGACTGATCATATTTACAGTAATCCTGGCAGTTTGGTAAAATGGTCTCGTACATTCCTGTATCCTGTATCACACACTAACAGTTACTGTACACCTTGGAGCTTTTTGATGGCATGAATCTTAGGTGTGTCTTGGCAGTGAGATATTTTCATTTATACACAGGCTTATGTGATGCTTGTAAACAGAAAGAAATTCTTAGGTGATGTTTAGGAAGAGTTTATTTTTCCATATGTCTGTTGCTTCAAGGAAATGAAAATGGTGACTCTCCTTGGCACCACCAGCGGTGTCAATGGTGCAAAGGTCTTGTTTCGAGAGGTATATAATGATCATGTTAATGTAAAGATATACTTTATATGACCATATACTGTATGGTACCAATGTTGAACTAAGTCATGGTCGTACTAACTCAAAATTACACTATGGTCATAAAATATACATCGTGGTCATATCAATATAAGAAGGTTACAGCTATTGGATTATACTGTAAAGGATGGTTTAATTTTGAAATATACTATCATCTGAGGTAATTGATAATACCATAACGAGACAGCTCAAGAATAGGTTAGGTAAAATTAAAGGTCCTTGACTTAAAAACTTAACCCTTTTACCCCCAAAAGGACGTACTGGTACGTTTCACAAAACCCATCCCTTTACCCCCATGGACATACCGGTACGTCCTTGTGAAAAAATGCTATAAATTTTTTTTTTTTCATATTTTTGATAATTTTTTGAAAAAAATTCAGGCATTTTCCAAGAGAATGAAACCAACCTGACCTCTCTATGACAAAAATTAAGGCTGTTAGAGCTATTTAAAAAAAATATACTGCAAAATGTGCTGGGTAAAAAATAACCCCCTGGGGGTTAAGGGTTGGAAATTTCCAAAGAGCCTGGGGCTAAAAGGGCTAATTGGTTCCAAGAAGCTGTTAGTAAGTTAAATTTTGGCCTAGAGTATGCCTTACCTGAACCCCATGCCAATAATTTCCAGCTACAAAAGTCAACAAATAATCAGATTTTATATGAAATAGATATCTGGTTATTACAAATGTCATTTTTCTTACTGTATTGAATGATATTATATTGTTTGATTACAGTATTTCTTGATTTTGTCTTTGTTATTTTCAGTCGGATGTGTGTTTGTATCTCCGAATATTTGTAAGTCGAGGAATTTCTATATGTACATACTCTAACTCTTATGTAATTGCTCCGGAGTATTGGAATGAGTAGACCATGCACATACTCGGAATGCTTTGTAAAGGAGTTGGAATAACTTTTTTCACTATAGTCCATTTCTTTTAGCGATGCATATTTGCACCGACTCGCAGCAGTGCCATTTTAGCTCGGAAAAGTTTCCGGATCGCTGATTGGTTGGACAAGATAATTCTAACCAATCAGCGATCAGGAAACTTTTCCGAGCTAAAAGGGCACCGCCGCGAGTCGGTGCAAATATGCATCGCTAAAAGAAATGGAGTATAGTATTTATTCTATCTGTTCAGGTTCTTGTATGTAGAGGGTGTAGAGGAACCTTGGAAAGTAGGTTTTCAATGTTTTGGTGATGGCAATATATCAGATGTTGCAGAATATTTAGGAATCACTTTGCATACTGAAATTTATCCTTTTTTATGTGGGGAAAATTAATAAGCCTTTCTAGAGAAAAGGAGAAAAAGCCTGCCCTAAGAAGTCTATCCTTTAATAAATTGTATGAGTGCACTAAAGTATGTTACATTAAATGATTACAATACTGCGATCTTTATCACATAGAAAAGGGAATGATCGAAGAAGCATTCTAAGTTGAGCACGGCTAATCTACATATCATCTTTGAAGTTATATGTATGATAGTAATACTGTAATACATTGTTGTTAATGTTGTTACTGTTCTTAAAATATTTTACGGTAATTTTTCGTTACTTTTCTTGTAGTTTATATATTTTGTTAGTTCCTTCC
The DNA here is from genome assembly GCF_036898095.1 of Palaemon carinicauda. NCBI lineage: Eukaryota > Metazoa > Arthropoda > Malacostraca > Decapoda > Palaemonidae > Palaemon > Palaemon carinicauda. The sequence continues at coordinate 3,635,787 of NC_090740.1, forward strand.
CTCACCAGGCTATTTTTCCATGTTAGAGCCCTTGGGCTTATCGCATCCAGCTTCTCCAACTAGGGTTATAGCTTAGCTATTTTTATTATGATTATTATTATTATTATTATTATTATTTTTGTTGTTACTATTTGCTAAGCTACAACCCTAGTTGGAAAAGCAAGACGCTATAATTATGCCCAAGGGCCCCAACAGGGAAAATAGCCAAGTGAGGAAAGGAAAAAAGGAAAAACTACAAAAGAATTTTAAGAACAATATTATTAAGATAAATCCTTCATGAATAAACTATAAGAAACTTGAAAATAACAGGAGAATAAAAACTTCAAAGTAATAAGAGGAGAAACAAGATATAATAGTATGCCTTTGTGTACCCTTAAGCAAGAGATCTCTAACCAAAGACATTGGAAGACCATGTTACAGAGGCTATGTCACTACCCAAGACTAGAGAACAATGGTTTGATTTTGGAGTGCTCCTCTCCTAGTAATGATAATAATAGGAGAAAATGATAATTAATTTTGGTACTACTACATTAATAATAATCAAAACCATAACAATAGTAGAACAAAGGTGATCAAATATCCTGAATAAGTAAAAGCATAGAGATGGAACTCGAGATCTAGGTTAGTGATTAAAAATCTGAGATATATATACCCTTACCATCCCACAATTGAAGGCATGCCAAGGATGTGCTAAGGTAATCCATTGACTGCACATTCTCATAGGGTTATTTTTAAACCACAAACAATGGTCATTTCTTTGTGGCACAAGCATATTAATTTTACTGTAATATATTTAAATTTTTTTATGTATCTTTGCCCTTTTGCTCTGCCATTATTAGTAATTGTATACATTATTTAGCAGAAAAGATGTTTGCCTACTGACGTTATCTGTAATATAAAAACCCCTAAATTTTAGGATAATAGTGTTACTGATGTATACAGTATTATAAATCAGTTATACTTGATAAGATTTTTTACATTATTTTTTTAATATTATAGATTTTCTGAATAAATTTATTGCATCGCATGTATGAGTTTTTTTTTATTTAAGATGTGCAAGAAATTAGTGATTTTTCTTTTCTCGAGTGATCGTTTCATTCAAGGTCGAGAATATTTAAAACGTATTAATTTTCTCTGGTGTAAATCTTAAGATATGATTTTCCCCTTTCACCTGTTTGGCATCAGTCCCAACATTGATTTTATGGGGTTGAAGTGACATTGTTTTCCATGTGACTGAACTTGGCATTCAATTCTCATTCCTTGTACAGTATGTTGACATTTTGTAAATGTTATCATTAATATTACAATATAAGCTGGCTGTTTTACCTATAAATAGTTACTAACAAGAACTTTTGAACTACAGGCGAATGCTTTATTACTACAGTTGCAGAAGAAAAAACTTTTAGCCCTTATTTTTTGTCCATATTGCCGGCTTAATATTGTATAGTACACATCACCTTTGGTTGATTGGATGTTGAGAATTGATTGAATCGTCTCGCTTCTGGATAGGTGATAAAAGGGCAAAACCATAGTTAAGGGAAGCAGTGATATCTGCTGTCAGTCCATGCATCTAAATTTGCGTTCTCCTTTTTTCCCCTTTACACATTATTTTTTCAATATTAAACTTACCCGATAATCATGTAGCTGTCAACTCCGTTGCCCGACAGAATTCTACGGGAGGGATACGCCAGCTATCACTATACTAGAAGGGGGTGTACTCACAAGCGCCACCTGTGGCCAGGTACTACAGTACTTGTTGTTGACGCCACCTCACTTTTTCCTCTGTCGTGCTTCCGGCAAGACGTTCTTGGATACGCTTATGATTTTGGAGTATTGTTCACGGTTTGGTGAAGTATTTCTCTAAATTTGCAGCTATTCGCTATACTGGAAACTTCTATATTAGCTTAGTTAGCTTTTGGAATTAATTTGATTTATTATGGTGACGAAGAGAGTATTAACTCTCTTTCACCTTTAAATGGCCGACCCTTCCCTTAGACGGAAGTGTTGGTGTCTAAGAGAGTATAGACTCTCTTTCTTAATTTTGCTTACAAAAGTTATAGATTTATTTTATATCTCTCCGCCTCTTATAGGCCTCTTCGATTAACTTCCTTTTATTATAAACTTATTAAAATTAATTTTTATATTTGTTTATATTCGACCTTCCTAATAGTAGGCGGTCTTTTCTTGGTACCGAAGTTAATTAACTTTGAGCCCGTCATTTCGGTTTTACCTGTTAACATATTATGCTATTTTAATGTCTTTGAAAGATTTTCTTTGATAGTCTCGTACTGTTTTCAAAGTTGAACTAACGTCTCTGCAGTTGTTGACGTTCAGAACGTTCAACTTGCGCTCTATCGTTACGATAGAGAAAGAATTTTCACAGTTTCACGTTGCAGTAAGAGTAACCGTGTCTAGCGTTTTGTTCATTCTTTCTTAACTTAATGGTTTTAATCCTAATAAAGGAACTTTTCATTTTGGGAAATATTTCAGTTTTTTCCTTTAACAATAATATGTTTTAACGATATATATGATTGGGCTCTTCTCTCAGGTTCTAAGTCAAGAGAGAGAGAGAGAGAGAGATATAGAGACGGAGGGAGAAAGAGGAGGATAAACGTTTCATTCAAGTGAGTAACGTTGTTATCGTTTTTGCTCTTCTCCCTAGTCTCTTTAGGGGAAGAAGGTAAACGTTTCTAGAGTGATCTAGTGTTTAGTCTCTTTCCAGCCACTGAATTATTTATCTTTCATTAGATTTTTCTGTTACATTGTAATTCTGTTTTCGCAATTACTAACTTTTGAGAAAGGATAGAATTGCGTGTTTCAGGTACAAACCACTTAAAGTTTCGAGTTCAGTGAAATAAGTGCAAACAGAAAATCAAAGTGATAAGTGATTAGTGCGTGAGGGTACTTCTGTGCGCGCCAGTCGTCCTCCCGGTCCGGGACCTCTTGCAAGCTCCCAAGCCCAGGGGAGAAGCAATGTCGAAGGGCAAAAGGGTTCAGCAGGCCTTGATCGGCGCACAGAAGTATCCTCGGTGGTTGCGGGCGTGTCTTACCGAGATCGTCACTCCCACCCGCAGACGATTGAGCCCTTATTTTGCTCGTCTGCAGAAAAAATTTAGGGGAGAAAACGCTGGTCTCAGGTCTCAAGACCTCTTAAACGTAAAGTCCAGACCTATGCCAGACGTACGAAGTTAGAGTTCAACAACCCGGATGCAGTCATTGGGTTAGCTCTGACTCCCCGCAGTCATCAGTTGAATGCACTCCGCCTAAGAGGAGTAAGGTTCTGCCGCAACAGATCTCTGCTGTTAAGGCTTTACCTCAGCAGACCTTAGTGTCTGCCGACCCCAAGTTGACTCTACTGCAGTCCATGCAGTCACAACTTTCGGTCTTGATGCGTGAGTGTCGGGCTGAGAAGGTTGCGCCTCCGCCTGCGCTCGCTCCGCCTGCGCTCGCTCCGCCTGACCGCAGCCCCGCCTGCCAGGCGTACGATGTTGAGCCACGTTATGAGTTTACTGATCCCAGTGGTGTGCAGCTCCCTCCGCCTTCCTTAAGGCAACCTCAGCAATGGGAACAGGAGGCTTATACCTCTCTTCCTCCGCTTCCACTTGCTGTTCCACCAGTGAGGCAACACTCGCTTGAGGTACAACAACCTCTCCCATCCATGAGTCAGTCTCCTCAGCTCTCGCTGCAGCGAGCTCAACCCTCCTCAAGGCAAGCACCTCAACACCTTAGCCTTGCGCCTCAGGAGCCTCAACTTGCGAGACTTTTACTGCGTTCTGCGCAGCCACTTCCTTTTCGCTCTCAGCTCACACCGCAGGAACCTCAACTCGTTCCTCAGGAACTTGCTACTGCGCATCCGCCAACCACTCAGCAAGCGCAACCCTTGAGTTCAGCCACTCATGCCAGGAGTCAGCCTCCTCCACCCATGAGCCTACCTTCTGCTGATCAGCCTTTGCAGACTGAGCCTCAGGTGTTCCCTCAACAGAGTCTTGAAGAGGAAACCACAACTATTGTTGTTCCAGCTCGTTCTGACTCTGCTGTTCAGCTTACCTTACCTCCATTGTCAAACATTATGATAATGGAGGTTATTTGTATTACTTATAAAAATATATTTGTATTCCTTGCAATATATTTTTAACAATATCGCAAAATATGGCAAAAATATGAATCATGAGTTATGAATGTAAGGTTAATATTATGTTGATATTAAAACCCCATGCAAGCATGCATAAAGCACTCTAGCACTGGTCATGGAATTTCTGAGAAATGTTAAACGCCATGCACACGCTCTGCTTACCTTACAGCATGCTCTACATACAGCATGCTCTGCTTACAGCATGCTCTGCATACAACATGCTCTGCATACAGCATGCTCTGCATTCAGCATGCTCTGCATACAACATGCTCTACATACAGCATGCTTTGCATACAGCATGCTCTGCATACAACATGCTCTGCATACAGCATGCTCTGCATTCAGCATGCTCTGCATACAACATGCTCTGCATACAGCATGCTCTGCATTCAGCATGCTCAGCATACAACATGCTCTACATACAGCATGCTCTGCATACAGCATACTCTGCATACAACATGCTCTGCATACCTTACCGCATGCTTCCCAGTCACACATCTTTGGTTGTTGCCAACTCACTAGACTGTCAAGCAGTTTCATAACGTTGCCTTCTAGTCTGCTGCTTTTGCACCAGTGAAACCCTCACTGAGAGAACTTAGCTTTTCTAGGATATGGTCCCTGTAGATGAGAAAGTTCTTTTCTCCCTCCTTCTGATATTCCCTTGAGGACTCTGTCATTTGGAGGGAGCCTTTAGCTGCGTAGCCTCCTATGGACTTTTATTTAAGCATAACATGCTTCCAGGGAAGGTAATGGTTCCACTGCAGTCGCTAATCCCGTCTGTTACCACACCTGCTCCCATAGACCTTGAGCTGTGTTGCAAGACATGCAGTCCAAGCTTAGTCCTTGTTAGAGGATTTTTTGTTTACGGAGTCATTGTGTCACGGGGAAGACGTTCAACAACCAGCAGAAGTGACTTGTTGTAACGCAGTGCGGCAACCTCAGCAACCCGATAAGGAGTTGTCTGTACGACCCAGACAGTCTAGACAGATTCGGGTTGTCACTGTACTTCCTCGCTTGCCCATGGTTGACAGTTCACAGACTGTGCAGCAGTACCATGATCTTGTGTCCGGCTCCGTCAGACGACTGGCTTTTAAGAGCTCCCACAAGTCGTCGCTGTCTGGAGATTTTCAAATGGACTATGGATCTGACCAAGGAACTGGGCCTCCTGGTCAATTTTGAGGAGTCTCAGCTCGTCCCATCCCAGACCATTGTCTCCTTGGGTATGGATCTTCAGAGTCGAGCTTTTCGGGCTTCTCCGTCGGCCCCAAGGATCTTCCAAGCCCTAGAATGCATCCAGAGCATGCTGAGAAGGAACCGATGCTCAGTCAGGTAGTGGATGAGTCTAACAGGGACACTTTCATCGCTGGCCCTGTTCATCGGGTTAGGGAGACTCCACCTCCCCCCCCCTTCAGTATCATCTAGCTGCTCACTGGATAAAGGACATGACGCTAGAGACGGTCTCAGTTCCTGTTTCCGAAGAGAGGAGGTCTTCTCTCGCGTGGTGTAAGAACAGCTTTCTTCTCAAGGAAGTCTACCTTTGGCTGTTCAGAAACACGACCGCCGTCTCCTCTCGGACGCATCAGACACGGGCTGGGGTGCGACTTTGGACGGACAAGAATGCTCGGGAACATGGAATCAGGAGCAAAGGACACTTCACATCAATTGCAAGGAGTTGTTGGCGGTTCTTCTGGCCTTGATAAACTTCAAGTCCCTCCAGCTTAACAAAGTGGTGGAGTTGGACTCTGACAACACCACAGCCCTGGCTTACATCTTCAAGCAGGGAGGGACTCTTTCGTGGAAGTTGTTCTAGATCGCAAGGGACCTACTCATCTGGTCTAAAGATCGAAAGCTAACTGGTAACGAGGTTCATTCAGGGCGGTATGAAGGTCATGGCAGATCACCTCAGCCGGAAGGGTCAGGTCATCCCCACAGAGTGGACCCTTCTCAAGAATGTTTGCAGCAGACTTTGGGCCCTGTGGGGTCAGCCAACCATAGATCTGTTCGCTACCTCGATAACCTAGAGACTCCTGTTGTATTGTTCTCCGATTCCAGACCCAGCAGCAGTTCACGTGGATGCTTTTCTGCTGGATTGGTTCCATCTCGACCTGTATGCATTCCCGCCGTTCAAGATTGTCAACAGGGTACTTCAGAAGTTCTCCTCTCACAAAGGGACACGGCTGACGTTGGTTGGCTCCGCTCTGGCCCGCGAGAGAATGGTTCTTAGAGGTACTGCAATGGCTGGTCGACATTCCCAGGACTCTTCCTCTAGGAGTGAACCTCCTAAGTCTACCTCACGTAAAGAAGGTACACCCAATCCTCCACGCTCTTCGTCTGACTGCCTTCAGACTTTCGAAAGACTCTCAAGAGCTAGGGGCTTTTCGAAGGAGGCAGCCAGAGCGATTGCCAAAGCAAGGAGAACATCCACTCTCAGAATCTATCAGTCTCAAGGGGAAGTCTTCCGTAGCTGGTACAAGACCAATGCAGTTTCCTCAACTAGTACCACTGTAACCCAGATTGCTGACTTCCTGTTATATCTAAGGAAAGTAAGATCCCTTTCAGCTCCTACGATCAAGGGTTACAGAAGTATGTTGGCAGCGGTTTTCCGCCACAGAGGCTTGGATCTTTCCACCAACAAAGATCTACAGGACCTCCCTAGGTCTTTTGAGACCTCAAAGGAACGTCGGTTGTCCACTCCAGGCTGGAATCTAGACGTGGTCCTAAGGTTCCTTATGTCATCAAGATTTGAACCTCTCCAATCAGCCTCTTTTTAGGACCTCACATTAAAAACTCTTTTCCTCGTGTGCTTGACAACAGCTAAAAGAGTAAGTGAGATCCACGCCTTCAGCAGGATCATTGTTTTCACATCTGAAACGGCTACATGTTCCTTGCAGCTCGGTTTTTGCTAAACGAGCTTCCTTCACGTCCTTGGCCTAAGTCGTTCGAGATCCCAAGCCTGTCCAACTTGGTGGGGAATGAACTGAAGAGAGTACTTTGCCCAGTTAGAGCTCTTAGGTACTATCTAAAAGGTCTTAACCTTTACAAGGACAATCAGAAGCCTTATAGTGTGCTATCAAGAAACCTTCTTTTCCAAGTTCTAAGAACTCAGTTTCTTACTATTCAGGCTTCTGATTAGAGAAACACATTCTCATCTGAAGGAAGAAGACCTTGCTTTGCTGAAGGTAAGGACACATGAAGTGGGAGCTGTGGCTACTTCAGTGGCCTTCAAACAGAGCCATTCTCTGCAGAGTGTTATGGATGCAACCTATTGGAGAAGCAAGTCAGTGTTCGCATCATTCTATCTCAAAGATGTCCAGTCTCTTTACGAGTACTGCTACACCCTGGGACCATTCGTAGCAACGAATGCAGTAGTAGGCGAGGGCTCAGCCACTACATTCCCATAATCCCATAACCTTTTAACCTTTCTCTTGAATACTTTTTATGGGTTGTACGGTCGGCTAAGAAGCCTTCCACATCCTTGTTGATTTGGCGGGTGGTCAATTCTTTCTTGAGAAGCGCCGAGGTTAAAGGTTGTGATGAGGTCCTTTAGTATGGGTTGCAGCCCTGTATACTTTAGCACCTTTGAGTTGATTCAGCCTTCCAAGAGGAACGCTGCGCTCAGTAAGGAAGACGATCTTATTAAAGGCAGAGTAACGGTTCAAGTCGACTTCCTTACCAGGTACTTATTATTTCATTGTTATTGTGGATAACTGATTATATGAAATACGGGATACTTAGCTATCCTTTAGTCTTGTACACTGGTTTTTCACCCACCCCCCTGGGTGTGAATCAGCTACATGATTATCGGGTAAGTTTAATATTGAAAAATGTTATTTTCATTAGTAAAATAAATTTTTGAATATACTTACCAGATAATCATGATTTAATTGACCCACCCTTCCTCCCCATAGAGAACCAGTGGACCGAGGAAAAAGTGAGGTGGCGTCAACAACAAGTACTGTAGTACCTGGCCACAGGTGGCGCTTGTGAGTACACCCCCTTCTAGTATAGTGATAGCTGGCGTATCCCTCCCGTAGAATTCTGTCGGGCAACGGAGTTGACAGCTACATGATTATCGGGTAAGTATATTCAAAAATTTATTTTACTAATGAAAATAACATTTTTTTTATTATTATTATTATTATTATTATTATTAGCTAAGCTACAATCCTAGTTTGGCAAGCAGGATGCTATGAGCTCATTAGCTCCAACAGGGAAAAGTAACCCAGTGAGGAAAGGAAGCAAGGAAATAAACTAACTACAAGAGAAGTAATGAATAATTAAAATGAAGTAAATACTTTAAGAACCATAACAGCATTGAAATATATCTTTCATATATAAACTATAAAAACTTAAAAAAAAGTGGTAGAGAAATAAGATAAAATAGAGTGCCTGAGTGTACTCTTAACCAAGAGATCTCTATCCCAAGACAGTGGAAGACCATGTTACAGAGGCTATGGCACTACCCAAGACTAGAGAACAATGATTTGATTTCAGTGTGTTCTCCCAGAAGAGCTGCTTACCATAGCTAAAAGAGTCTCATCTACCCTTATCAAGAGGAAAATAGTCACTGAACAATTATAATGCAGTAGTTAACTCCTTGAGCAAAGAAGAATTGTTTGGCAATCTCAGTGTTGTCAGGTGTTTGAGGACAGAGGAGAATGTGGAAAGAGTAGGCCAGACTATTCAGTGTATGTGTAGGTAGAAGAAAAATGAGCCTACCATAATCATCATGCATGTGATTTCCATGTGCTAACGGTCAGCATGCTACATTCCAGTATACCTGTGGTATATATAAACTTTCCATCACAGCTTGAGCAATCTCGGTTTGACCTCTTGCCCAGCCGTGTCACGAAGACACCTCTGACCGATCTCTCCCTTTATACGTGTGGGAGTGACAGCATGTGCTGGAAACATATTATCCAGCCGAGTGATGAGAACATCCATGACCAATCTCTCCTTGCTTACACATGGAAGTGACAGTTCACAACCGTACCGTATTGTCTCGGGAGAACGACCGTTGCGCATTTTCATCTCGTAAGCAAGGTGAGAGGTTACATATTGGCAACGTTACCTTCCCTATAAATTCATTTCGGTACGTGGTTCTCGTATTCTTCCGTGACTTCTGGGTCACAGAATGTTGGTTTCATGTGATCGGCAGGCAACCATGATTGTGAGCTATTTAGATCTTTAAACCACGTGATGGGTTTCCCTCTTGCTTTTCCAATCATGTTTTGTCTTCACTGGAGCATTCTGATTGTGTTCTCTCCCAGCAAGACAACACTCCATACAGTTATTTTTCCCTAATCGTTTCCCACGAGGTCTCCAAAAACCGTGATCGGGAACTCTGCAACTGTGATCGCTGGTCGTGATGGAGAAACATGCAAGCGGTAGCCATAATCGAGAACTATGCAAGCCGAAACTTGCTATTTCTTCAGGTGATGGTTACCTTCAAGTTGCTGGGATGCCACATCCTGCTCGCATGGTTGATATCAAGGTCCCTTCCCAAAGTAGGACAGGCATTCGATTGCTCTTTTCTGCCCATTGGCAGAAACAGTACGGTACTATGAACCTTCCCCTTGTGGTCAGGGTAGGCCGTATGCCCTAGCCTCATTTGCAAAGTAATATGATAGGTACTGGGAATGAACCTTCCCCAATTAGGCCAATCGTCACTCTGGGAAGGAGCTCACGTACCTGTTACTGTAATGTGCTCAGTTTCCACAAGAATGAGCACGTGTTAAATGTGCTCTGTTCTCAAGAGAGTTGTCACCCGCTCTAGCATCCGTTACTTGCGCTCCATTCACACGAGAACCAGCACATACGCTATATCCCGGTGTTCAGTTCTCCTGTGAACAAGCACCCTCACTAGCTGCCGGCTTTCAGTTCTCACAAGAAAGAGCACACTCATTAGCTCCTGGTTCTCAGTTCTCGTAATTATGGGCACACACTGTAATACCCAAGAGGTATAGTTAGAAGAAATAAAAATTATTGTAACAAAGGTTTTTCGAGAATCTATTTATCTTTTATCCTGTAATACTAGCATCCGCTACCATTGATCTCTTCTTATGAGGATGAGCACAGGCACTGCCAGTAGGAATAAAGAGTGCCACACTTCTTTTCCATTCATGGAGGTTCGACCTCTCTCTCGCTCTTCGGAGGATTGAAAAGCAGTGGGTGCCTTCATAATAGGAGGCAGGAGTTGCCGAGGCACAAGATGACTAACTGTATCAAGTCTCATGACACGTTGACCAATACCTCTGCGTGGGAGGAGTTTTTCTATGGCAAAACTTGACTCTGGAATGGGTTTAAAGGTTGCTCATGAATGGCAGTGGTAAGGGACAGTGACAGTGCTCTAGAGACTGACCATATATACATGTGATCAGCACCCTAACCTCCTCTCCATCAAGCTAGGATAAGGAAGGGCCAGGAAATGGCTGCTTATGACTCAGCAGGTAGGCATATAGGCTTCATGGCACCAGGTATGGGAGCTCACGCTCCTGCTACCTCCGCTAGGTCTCTCGTAAGACAGAACATGAGCATTATGGGTTAGAACATTGGCAAGATGCTTTGGTGTGTCTGTCTCCATTGTTTATCGATTAAGTGATGGCATTGATGATAAAGGGATCCGACACTCAACAGTAGAAGTCTTCCTAGACAGGTCTATTGGCTTCTGTAGTCAATTGTTCCGGGTGGAGGAGTCAATGAGTGTCTATTAGCTTTTGCAGTCAATTGTTCCTGGTTGAGAAGTCAACAAGAGTTTTGAGACAGGTTTTTGACCTCTTTCCTCTGAAGAAGTTTGTTCTACAAACTTTGTTCAAGATGGAGACGGCAAGCACAGTTCGTGCCGCTTTCTGGAGAGGGGACTTATTTACTGTTCATATGAAGGATGCATATTTTCAGATACCTATCCATCGATTGAGCAGGAAGTACCACTCCTTGATGGAGTGGTGTACCGTATCAATTGGTAAATAGAAATAACATAGAAAACAGAGAAACTATTCCTGTAATAGTAAAAATGAAAGAATATCAAGGTTGGAAATATACATCTATAAATACAATGACAACGTTTACTTTATATAAAAAATGTATACTCGATTTCAACTAGATTACAACTAGAAAAGTCACCCAGATGCTACAATGGGGAGTGAACCCCCAAGCACATGTCATCACACTATGCAGAAAAGAATAGTCCACATTTCCTTCTTATATGAGCACAAGGTTGCCTATATCTCTAAGGAATGGAAAAAAACATACACAACCCCTGTAGCCTGAAAGTCTTGGATTCTTTGGTTATTTTGATCGCCAAGAACTCTCCTCAAAACTCTCGGGTAGTGATATACTCTACTTTGAATTATTCTATATTTGTGAATTAGGTTATGCATGAGTGATGGGTTTATGGTTGTCATTTGAATTTACAGATCCTCAACTTACAAACACAAATCCAACTGAAATCTTATATCTCAGACATCCCTTTTACCCCCAGGCTATTTGGAAATTTCCAACCCTTAATCCCCAGGGGTTATTTTTTTCTAGCACATTTTGCAGTATTTTTTTTTAAATTGCTCTAACTGTTTTAATTTTTATCATAGAGAGGTCAGGTTGGTCTCATTTTCTTGGAAAATGCCTGAAGTTTCTCAAAAAAATTATCAAAAATATGCAAAAAAAAATTTAAATAGCAGTTTTTTGCAAGGACGTACCGGTACGTCCATGGGGATAAAGGGATGAGTTTTGTGAAACGTACCAGTACGTCCTTTGGGGGTAAAAGGGATATTGTATCAAAAGTTTATAATGAAATACTGTAATCAATACTATATTATTTAATAAAGTAAGCAAGACAACATTTTCAATAGGAAACAGGATTATTTGTTGACTTTTGCTGTTGAAAATCTTAGGCATGTGAGTGAGGTGAATCCTACCCTAGGCCACAATTTAACAAAATTCAACTTACAAACAGCTTCTTGGAACATAATAAGTTTTAAAGTTGAAGACATTTTGTATTCTATTAAACAAAATTGATTTTTCTTATTGTACAGCACCCCTAGTAATGGTTGTTTCAGAGCCTATTTCCCGACATACAAAAGAAAAAAAAAGTTTGGCAGGTGTTCCACTGTGGCACATATGGTTTTGGCAACTGCCTTACACCTGTTTATTAATCGAAAGACTGTTGTAGTCTTTCTGGACAATTGGTCATTATGAGTGAGAGCTGTAGTTTAATGGTGGGTTTTTTGTTGAAAATAATCAATTTGATTTTAGAGAATGTTGAACTTTACATCTTGACAATTTGTGTGAATTTGTTTATTTTACTTACGTTAAACCTTTCTCTACAGTCGGGGTCAGACATGAGTGCCACTACCAAGAGTGTACGGTCGTCAGGAGCAGTCCACAGATCATTCCGCTTGGCTAGATTATTTTTTTACGCTGTCCTATTTTCGCTCACCACGCTCATCATACTAGGTAAGTGATGCTTTATGTTTTTATATTGGATTAAGATGTTACAGGTTGTCTTACAAATTGTATTATTATTATTATTATTATTACTACTACTATCCAAGCTACAACCCTAGTTGGAAAAGCAAGATGCTATAAGCCCAGGGGCTCCAACAGGGAAAAATAGCCCAGTGAGGAAAGGAAATAAGGAAATAAATAAATGAAGAGAACAAATTAACAATAAATCATTCTAAAATAAGTAACAACGTCAAAACAGACATGTCATATATAAACTATTAACAACATCAAAAACAAATATGTCATAAATAAACTATAAAAAGACTCATAGAAAGTATTTAAGCTTGAATGTGTTTACACAATGGAGATCTAGCATTAAGGCAGTTCAAACATCTCATTGTACTGTACATTGTAAAAGGTTTTGGCACGAAACAGTACAATTGAAATTGTATTTGTTTCTTTCGGAATGTAGGTACAGCAACTGTTGATGTACGATTGATCAGTAAACTATAGAATACTTATAAGATTGTGAGCATTCCCTCCTGAGCTCTACCCTTAAACCAACTAATCGCTTTTAAAATGTTTGCAAATTTTCTTTCTGAATCGCACGCTATTCCTGAGGTTTAAAACTGTAGAAATATTGTAGAAAATTACCCTGAAAGTGGCGTGTATATGATTTGTTGACTTCTGATCTTATATGATGATATGCAGTAGCTCGTTATTGTTTACTATTTTACATTATACTGAGAGAGAGAGAGAAAGAAAGCTCTGCTAAAGAAAATGTAATGTATACTTGGGTAAAAGAAATATGCGCAGACTATAAATGTCAGTTGTCAGTTATAACTAGAACACCATCAAATGAGAGAGAGAGAGAGAGAGAGAATTATTTGAGTTTAGAAGAATTTTTCGCTAAAATTGTCGTCCTCGGCATCCTTCCTCGTTTGGTTGGGCGTACCTTAGGGGTCATTGTGGGCTCTGCAATCTCTTTGCTAGAAATTGAATGTTAAGCAAAACCTATCAACTTAATCAGGTACCTACAATCAATCTTATTTGAAGTAAAGAAAACTGAAAAGATTGGAATTTATGAAGACTTCTCCCAATTTAAAAAAATATCTAGTCGGGGTTTTAGCGAGTTGAAGTAAATTCAGCTTACCCATCTAGAATACTGTCTTGTAACCTCCTTTGCTTCATGTAAAGTCTGTTTTTAAATATTAAACTTAGCCGGTGAATATATAATAGCTGACGTCTCGGACGGCTCGACAGAAACACAAAAACTCGCGAGCGATCGCCATGAAGGTTGCGGGTGTGCCCACCAGCGCCGACTATCGGCCAGATACCGCATATACATGTAAACAGCCTCAGTTCTTCTCTGTCGGTCTTGTCGACAAGTTGATTCCGCTCGCTGTTGACCTGGAGTTTTCGTCATTCTTGGTGAAGTACTTCTTTTTGGTTTTGAGCTTTCGCAGTGACAGGTGTTTTTCTCTTCAATTAAAACTCTTGAACCCTTTTTTGGATAGCGTTTATTGTTGATGACTTTGGATTGTTTTTGGATTTTCTTTGACTTTTCAAAATGGCTGACCCTTCTCCTATCCCTGGACCTAAATTTCGTAAATGTAATGCTAGGGATTGTAACAAACGTCTTCCCAAGGCCTCTCTCGACCCACATACCGTGTGTTCTAATTGCCGGGGTAAAACCTGCCAATTAGGAGATCGGTGTGATGAGTGCGTGGTACTTTCGGAATTCGACTGGCTAGAGTTTGATAAATATTCTCGTAAGCTTGAGAGAGATAGGGTGAGGAGAAGTTCCTCTAGGTTGTTGGATTTTTCCTCCTCCCATGCCCCTGATCCTAATCCTTCCCCTGTAGTAGTTGTTCCTGAACCCTCTACTAGCACTCATGAACCATCCATGCGGGATATGTTGCTTGCCATTCAAGCTTTGGGGGAGAGAGTTGAGTCGTTAGCATCGGACCGTAATCAACTCATGGCGGATGTGAATGTGTTAAAGTGTCAGAGTGCCACATTAGAAAATCGTGGGGATAAAGTGATTAGTGCGCAAAGTGTTTTTAGTGTTGCGACCGAGGGTTCGTCTGTTCGTGCTTGTCGTTCACCTAGTCCGAGACCTCTTTCAGGCTCCCCTGCACCAGGGAGAAGTAATGTCGTAGGACTTAAGGGGACGAGAGGCTTTAACCAACGAACAGACGTTCCCTCTGCGGTATCGGGCGTGTCTCGTCAAGATCGCCCCTACCATAAGACGAGCGAGGCTGTTTTCTCCTCGTCATCCGAAGGCTTCTCGCAAAAGAAACCTTGGAGCAAAGTTTCTAGACCCTTAAAGCGGAAGTCAGTCCCTTCAGGACAGGTCCAGCGTCCTGGCTGTAGCCATTGGGACAGCTCTGACCCTTTGCAGTTGTCGGAAGACTGTTCTCCGATTAAGCGTAAGCGTAACACGGGCTCCGAGAGTCTCAGTAAGAGCAATGTTTTGCCGTCACAGACGTTACCATCGTCTCGGCCCGTACCGACTCCCGTTGATCCTAAATGGGTTGTCCTGCAGGATATGCAGAATAAGCTTGCCTCCCTTATGGAGGAGTATACTGTTGAGCAGGTTCACGATGATCCTCGCCGTTACGCTGATCGAGACTCTGGCCGTCAGCCGCCCAAACGAGCCTTTACTCGTCCTTTTGACGTTACGAAGCGTGATGTCGGTAGTTTGTCATGACAGTCACGTGACTTGGAGCCTCACTCGATGCAGTCCCGTGTTGACTTTCAGACGCTGCCGCAGTCTCGTGTTGACGTTCAGCCGCTGCCGCAGTCTCGTGTTGACGTTCAGGACGTTCACCAACCAGCTCAGTTGCCTTGTTTTGACGTTGAGCGTCAAGCACCGCAGTCAAGGGTTGTTTTGACTGCTCAGTTTAGGCAGTCAAGGCAGTCTCGACTTGACGTCGAGCGTCCATCAGCTCCTGTTGTTGTTGCTGGTCAGTCCTTTCAGCAGCGACTTGACGTAGCCTCGACTGCTACTGCTGCTCCTTTGCGTGTGGACTTTGCTTGTCAAGCGTTGCCACCGCGGCAGGTCTCTCCCTTTCTTGAGACTCATCAATTGTCGGACGAGGTTCCTTCAGATGAGGATGTTGCTGATCCTCCGCCTACTGATATTCCTTTGGATGTTTTATCAGACCTAGAAGAGCCTAAGGCTGCTCAACCTTCGATGGACTTTAAGAAAATCATGATGATTTTTAAGGATCTTTTCCCAGACCATTTTGTTACTTCCGCTCCTCGTTCGCCTCCGTCAGAGTTTGCGCTAGGCTTAGCTGCTGCGAAGCCTTCTTTTACTAAGCTAGTGCTCTCGCGCTCTTCTAAGAGGGCTTTACGCTTGCTGGGCGACTGGTTGGTTACCAGGAGGAGTTTGGGGAAGACGTCCTTTGCCTTCCCTCCTTTTAAACTAGCTTCTAGAGCGAGCGTCTGGTATGACACGGGAGAAGTTCTCGGCTTGGGAGTCCCTGCCTCTGCCCATGGTGACTTCTCAAGCCTCGTAGACTCTCCCCGTCGCCTAGCCATGAGACGCTCTAAAGTTTGTTGGTCCGCCTCGGACCTTGACCATCTCCTTAAAGGGGTTTTCAAGGCCTTCGAAGTTTTCAACTTTTTAGATTGGTCTCTAGGAGCATTAAGCAGGAAGATCTCGTCTGCCGACCAGGATGTTTCCGTACTTATTATGTCTTGTATGGACAAAGCCATCCGCGATGGCTCTAATGAGCTCGCCGCCACCTTTACGTCTGGAGTCCTGAAGAAGAGGGAAACTCTTTGCTCATTCCTTTCAGCAGGAGTTACTCCCTGTCAGAGGTCGGAGCTTCTCTTTGCCCCCTTATCAGCTGCCTTGTTTCCTCAACAGCTGATCAAGGACATTGCGGCTTCACTTGTGCAGAAGGATACACACGACCTGATGGGTACTTCTGCTCGCAAGGGAGCTCCTTCGTCGTCTTATGTCGTGAGGCCCAAGGTCGATACCCCAGCGACTAGATTTATCCCGCCCTTTCGTGGCAGAGCCCCCAGCAGGGGAGGCGCTCGTGGCGACGGAAAGAGAGGCAAGAGGAGAGGATCCAAGTCCTCCCGTGGCAGAGTCTGACTGCCCACGTCCTCAGACAGCGGTAGGGGCCAGACTGAACAGCTTCTGGCAGGCCTGGGAGAAGAGGGGTGCAGACCAAGAGTCTGTGTTGTTGCTCAAGGAGGGGTACAAAATACCTTTTGTACGCAGACCTCCTCTAGTAACAGTTCCTCTAGACCTCTCTCCCAGGTATCGAGAGGAGTCAAGAAGACAAGCTCTACAACAGCAGGTGTCTCTGTTACTAGAGAAGGGAGCGGTGGTGAAAGTCTCGGACCTTCAATCACCGGGATTCTACAACCGTCTCTTCCTAGTCCCAAAACATACAGGAGGTTGGAGGCCAGTGCTGGACGTCAGTGCGCTCAACGTTTTTGTTATAAAAACAAAATTTACGATGGAGACCACGAAGTCCGTCCTAGCAGCGGTCAGAGAGGGAGACTGGATGGTCTCTCTCGACCTGCAGGATGCGTACTTCCACATTCCTATTCACCCAGATTCTCAACCGTATCTGAGGTTTGTTTACAGGAATGTGGTGTACCAGTTTCGAGCACTGTGCTTCGGGCTCAGCCCTGCTCCTCTCGTGTTTACGAGGCTCATGAGGAATGTGGCAAAATTCCTTCATTTATCGGGAATTCGAGCCTCCCTGTACTTGGACGACTGGCTTCTCAGAGCATCGTCCCGTCATCGCTGTCTGCAGGACCTTCACTGGACGTTGGGTCTGGCAAAGGAGTTGGGACTGTTGGTGAACTTAGAAAAGTCTCAACTGAATCCATCCCAGACTATTCTCTATTTGGGGATGGAGATTCGCAGTCTAGTTTTTCGGGCTTTTCCGTCTGCCACCCGGATAGAGCAAGCCCTGCTCAAAGTCCGCCTTATGCTGAAAAAAGACCGTTGCTCAGTAAGAAGTTGGATGAGCCTCTTAGGGACTCTGTCATCCCTGGAGCAATGTGTCTCACTAGGGAGACTTCACCTTCGTCCTCTCTAGTTCCATCTAGACTCACACTGGAACAAGAGCAAGACTTTGGAAGCTGTGTCAATCCCGGTCTCCGAGCCAGTAAAAGCATGCCTGAACTGGTGGGACAGCAACATAAGTCTGAGAGAGGGTCTGTCCTTGGCAGTCAAGAACCCAAACCACGTGTTGTTCTCAGACGCGTCGGATTTGGGTTGGGGAGCGACTCTGGACGGTCGGGAATGTTCGGGTCTTTGGACGTCGGATCAGAAGAGCATGCACATCAACGGCAAGGAGTTGTTAGCGGTTCACTTGGCCTTGATGAGTTTCGAGAGCATTCTTCGAAACAAGGTGGTAGAAGTCAATTCAGACAACACCACAGCATTGGCGTACATCTCCAAGCAAGGAGGCACTCACTCCCACACACTGTTCGTCATCGCAAGGGACCTCCTCTTCTGGTCAAAAAATCGAGGCATCTCCCTGTTGACAAGATTCATCCAGGGGGACTTGAACGTCTTGGCAGACAGAGGTCAGGTGATCCCCACGGAATGGACCCTCCACAAGGACGTGTGCAAGAGTCTTTGGGTGACTTGGGGTCAACCCTCCATAGACCTCTTTGCCACCTCGTTGACCAAAAGGCTCCCGACCTATTGCTCTCCAGTCCCAGATCCAGAGGCGACTCACATAGATGCGTTTCTACTGGACTGGTCTCACCTGGACGCGTACGCATTCCCACCGTTCAAGATCATCAACAAGGTACTGCAGAAGTTCGCCTCTCACGAAGGGACAAGGTTGACGTTGGTTGCTCCCCTCTGGCCCGCGAGAGAGTGGTTCACAGAGGTACTTATATGGCTGGTAGACGTCCCAAGGAGTCTTCCTTTAAGGATGGATCTCTTACGGCAGCCCCACGTAAGGGATCTTCATCAAAGCCTCCCCGCGCTTCGTCTGACTGCCTTCAGACTATCGAAAGACTCTCAAGAGCTCGAGGTTTTTCGAAGGAGGCAGCCAGAGCGATTGCGAGAGCTAGGAGAGCTTCTACCATCAAGGTATACCAGTCGAAGTGGGAAGTCTTTAGAGACTGGTGCAAGTCATCATCCATTTCCTCTTCCAGTACCTCTGTAGCCCAAATTGCAGACTTTCTCCTACATCTGAGAAATGTTCGCTCCCTCTCAGCGCCCACTATTAAGGGCTACAGAAGCATGTTGGCTTCTGTGTTCAGACATAGAGGCTTAGATCTGTCCAATAATAAAGATCTCCAAGATCTCCTTAAGTCCTTCGAGACCTCTAAGGAGCGTCGTATGGCAACTCCTGGAAGGAACTTAGACGTGGTCCTAAGGTTCCTAATGTCCGACAGGTTTGAGCCATTACATTCAGCCTCCCTGAAGGATCTCACCCTCAAGACGCTTTTCTTAGTGTGCTTGGCTTCGGCTAAAAGGGTCAGTGAGATCCATGCCTTCAGTAGGAACATCGGCTTTTCTACAGATAAAGCCACATGTTCACTTCAGCTTGGTTTCTTGGCCAAAAATGAACTGCCTTCTCGTCCTTGGCCTAAGTCGTTTGATATACCTTGCCTGTCAGAGATCGTAGGCAACGAGCTTGAAAGAGTACTGTGTCCAGTCAGAGCTCTTAAGTTTTATTTAGCTCGTACAAAATCCTTACGAGGTGGATCTGAGGCCTTGTGGTGCTCAGTTAAAAAGCCATCATTGCCTATGTCTAAAAATGCTTTATCGTATTTTATTAGATTTTTAATCCGAGAGGCTCATTCTCACTTGAGTGAAAAAGATCGTTGCTTGCTTAAGGTCAAGACGCACGAAGTAAGAGCTATAGCAACTTCCGTGGCCTTTAAGCAAAACAGATCTCTAAGAAGTATTATGGACGCGACCTTTTGGAGGAGCAAGTCGGTGTTCGCTTCATTTTACTTAAAAGACGTCCAGACTCTTTATGAGGACTGCTACACACTGGGTCCATTCGTTGCAGCGAGTGCAGTAGTGGGTGAGGGTTCTACCACTACATTCCCTTAATTCCAATATCCTTTTAATCTTCTCTTGAAATGTTTTTAATTTTGTTTTGGGTTGTACGGAAGGCTAAGAAGCCTTTCGCATCCTTTTTGATTTGGCGGGTGGTCAAATGTCATTTCTTGAGAGCGCCCAGATTAAGGGTTTTGATGAGGTCCTGTTGTATGGGTTGTCGCCCTGGATACTTCAGCTCCTGGGAGTCTTTCAGCATCCTGAGAGGATGGCTGGGCTTCGTGAGGAAAGCGGACTAACAAGGCAGAGTAATCGTCAGAGTCAGCTTCCTTACCAGGTACCTATATTTATTTGGGTTTTGTTATGATATAACTGTCAAAAACTCTAAGCATATACGCCTATATTGTATTAATACTGGTCTCTACCCACCACCATGGGTGTGAATCAGCTATTATATATTCACCGGCTAAGTTTAATATTTAAAAATGATATTTTGATTATAAAATAAATTTTTGAATATACTTACCCGGTGAATATATAAATTATAGGCCCTCCCTTCCTCCCCGATAGAGACCCAGCGGAATGAGAAGAACTGAGGCTGTTTACATGTATATGCGGTATCTGGCTGATAGTCGGCGCTGGTGGGCACACCCGCAACCTTCATGGCGATCGCTCGCGAGTTTTTGTGTTTCTGTCGAGCTGTCCGAGACGTCAGCTATTATATATTCACCGGGTAAGTATATTCAAAAATTTATTTTATAATCAAAATATCATTTTTTCTGGAATACCAAAGGAATTGGTTTGTATTTCACAAAAAAATTAAATTTTTCCAAAAGGTTTCTTATTTTCTTTAATACATAGATTTTTTTTTTTTTCACTTGAATAAGGATATAGCATGTTGAAAAATGTGTGGTAATAAGGACTTCCAGCCAGCAATAAATGGGTCTCCTTGTCAAGTACGATAATATATATTCGTGTAGGGGTAAATCACAAAAACTAAAAGTAATTTGTATTTTTCCCTAAGTATACAAACCTTAGTCCTTTAATTTCCCACATTCTCCTTCCCTCCAAAAGCCCCCTCCCCCACTAACTACCGGCTACTGCCAACAATTCGTTACTGTATAAGGTTTTAAGTGCCAAGTTCCAATTGCACTGGAATTAATTTCCTATTAAAGGACTCTGGTCTGTATAGTTAGGAAAAAAGTTGCCGGTGCTAAGGAGGAATGAGGGAGAGAGGGTGGGGAGGGGTAGGGTGAGGGGAGGATAGTCGTAGTAGGAGGCAGCAGTCTGGTGTAGATCGGCACCTCGTAGTTCTGGGGGATGTTGAAGAAGGAGAGGTCTAACTGGTGAGGGACCTATGGTCGTGGTTCTAACACGCCCCAGTTATTATACCGACACCTATTAGAGTGAGCGAGCTGTTTTTATTCCTGGCATTCCGTGCATCCTTTTTTCTCTGGTATATTTAGCAATATTTATGCCTTAGAAATGGTGCTGAAAGGAGCATTTCAGGGAGCGATACAGGTCGAGCCCAGAAATAGATTTTTCCTTCGTCAAAATCACTTTTTTAAATTTGTGCTATTGATGAACTGTAGCTATTGGTGAACCGAAAATGTGAATGGGAAAGTGAAAATTAAAATAGAATGAGAGTATGGTTGAAGATTCAGGTGAATGCAGTTAATATCTAGAGGAAATTATTATTATTTTTTTTTTTTTTGTGCTAAAAATATTATAGTAGGTGTGGTTGTCGAAAATTAGTTAAGCCTTGTAATAGACTTCAGTCCTGGTTGTGGATTTTATGAAAGAATGATCTAAGTGGTAAATCCTCAGGGCTGTGGTAGCATGAGGAGCAGAGTTATTTTACAATTCTAAACTGATATATTATCATATAATGCAGGATATTGAAAACGATAACATAGCTATAGCCAAAGAACGTATGAATATTGTAGAGAAATTATGACAATGCTAACAGTACAAATTATTACTCTCCACTGGGCCATTTGGAACTATTTTATCAGATCTGTTGAGATTGGACGTAACTTTCTTAAGCAACATCATTATACGTAGGTATCTTATCATCATCATCTCCTATGCCTATTGACGCAAAGGGCCTCTGTTAGATTTCCCCAGTCGTCTCTATCTTGAGCTTTTAAATCTATACTATGCCATTCATCATCTCCTACCTCACGCTTCATAGGCCTGGGTCTTCCAACTCTTCTAGTACCTTGTGGAACCCTGTTGAAAGTTTGGTGAACTAATCTCTTTTTTTTGGAGTGCGAAAAGCATGCCCAAACCATCTCCATCTACCCCTCACCATGATATCTCAAGAACAAATAATTATCGTAAATGTTTTGCCTTCTTTAACCACAGTTACGTTGAATAATACATGGCCCTTGAAGAGTATCGGGCACAGCACAAACTCTCTGGACCGCGTCTCTGTGGCCCTCGGAGTGCAAGAACGTGTTTACGCGGTTATCATCGATGCTGGTTCAACTGGTTCAAGGGTTCTAGCATTTACATTCTTCAAAAGTTTAGCAGGTATGTCCTCCTGCATTGCATAAGTGTACAATATAGACCATTTTTTAGGTATGATATAATAATGTTATGCATTTTATTTTTAATGTAGTTATACATAATGACATATTGTTCTACAGTATTTGCAATCAATAGATGATAATACATTAGTGCTTTAAAATTCACATTGTGTGTGGTTGATAAGCTTTTTGTATATACTGTACAGTACATGAAATTAAACATGAACATTTTATTTCAAAACTCATGAACTCATCAGACTGTAAATATTGAAAATTAGATTTTTGTTATGCTAGGGAAGTGTTTAATTTTCTATTTTCCATTTTTTTTTTTTATTATATGTGCAAATGTTCTTCTTAATATCGTATTGGTGTTTGTGATGTCCTGTATCCTTTTTATAAACATAGTATGTACTCTACTTCTTTTATAATTTCATAGATAAAGACTATGTAAAAGAGCTCCTACATAATCCATGGTTACTTATTTTTGTAATTGCCATATTTCATCCCATCAATAATTGATCCTTCATAAAAGAAAATCTATTCACTCTACTGTATCTTAAACTCTGCATTGAGAGTGAAGGCTTATAGCATTGAAATTTCGGTAGCAACGAATTTAATATCAGCTCATCTCTGATCACAAATGTATTAGTAAAATGTAAAAGAGAAGCTTATTGTTTGGTAATATACTAAGTGATGAGCAAGTGCAGATCAAAGATATTAAGGGTAATTTTTTTTCTTTTTCCAACAAAAGTTTAATAGTATAGAAGTTTAGGCTTTTCAATTTAGATACATGATGATTATTTAGTACTTTTTTTTTGTAATATTTTGTTTTAGTAGCATCTTGTGGAACTTATGCTGGTTTCTTTAATAAAAGATGAATGGTATAATATTCAATGTAAAATAATGCAAAAAATTTTGAAATTTTTTTTTTATAATGGAGAACAAAGTTTCATACTTTTACGGCAAGTTTTTTTGCTATGTATTTTTTTGTGTTTTAACTAATGCTGTATTGAAATTTATATGAGGATGCAAATTGAAATAAAGTTTTCAAGTCAAGAATAACAATGTTAAACCAGCGGCTTTTAGAATCTTAGTTTGTTGTTGAGGGATACTAAATAAACGCTTGGTCTTTTAAATGCATAATTGGGTCAACAAATTTATTTATACCCGCTACAAGTTTTACAAATCGGCCTTAAAGATTGGGCATAATATACCTAGGGTGCTTTGCATGCTTTGATAGTTACACCTTAAGAAATATAATTTCTACCAGTGTATATACACGTATTATTATGCTAATTTGGTTAATTTTTTTTTGCCTGCAAACATCTGTTGTCTGCTAAAAAGTCATACTAATGCCATCTGCCAGCTTAGTGCCTTTGTAGGATTCTAAAAAGGGAAAAATAATGCATTCTAATTCTTAGACATTCCTAAAAACCATAATGTCCTATACCACGTCTTGAACAATCTTTAGGAAAGTTAGTACCCACTGTAATTGCGTCCCGTCAAGATATGGTTGTAAAACATTAACCCTTTTACCCCCAAAGGACGTACCGGTACGTTTCACAAAACCCATCCCTTTACCCCCATGGACGTACCGGTACGCCCATGCAAAAAAATGCTATAAATTTTTTTTTTCATGTTTTTGATAATTTTTTGAAAAAATTCAGGCATTTTGCAAGAGAATGAGACCAATCTGATCTCTTTAGGACAAAAATTAAGGCTGTTAGAGCAATTTAAAAAAAATATACTGCAAAATGTGCTGGAAAAAAAATAACCCCTTGGGGTTAAGGGTTGGAAATTTCCAAAGAGCCTGGGGGTAAAAGGGTTAATGCCCCGAGAACTTAATTCACTATGATTGATTGATTATCAGTTATCTGGCATCCTGACATCTAAGGTCATTGACGCC
This sequence comes from Palaemon carinicauda, assembly GCF_036898095.1. Taxonomy (NCBI): domain Eukaryota; kingdom Metazoa; phylum Arthropoda; class Malacostraca; order Decapoda; family Palaemonidae; genus Palaemon; species Palaemon carinicauda. The sequence goes on from NC_090740.1 coordinate 3,659,804, forward strand.
GATAATTTTAGTATGGAGGTTAGCTATTTATAGCAAAGGTCACAGTCTCCTAACTTTGGTGTTTTCTGAAAAGGCTTCATTAGTTGAGTATTATTATTACTGTATTATTATTATTATTATTATTATGATTATTATTATTATTATTATTATTATTATTATTATTATTACTAGCCAAGCTACAACCATAGTTGGAAAAGCAAGATGCTATAAGCCCAAGGGCTCCAACAGGGAAAAATAGCCCAGTGAGGAAAGGAAATAAGGAAATAAATAAATGATGAGAATAAATTAACAATATATCATTCTAAAAACAGTAACAGCGTCAAAACAGATATGTCCTATATAAACTATTAACAACGTCAAAATCAGATATGTCATATATAAACAATAAAAAGACTCATGTCAGCCTGGTCAACATAAAAGCATTTGCTCCAACTTTGAACTTTTGAAGTTCTACTGATTCAACTACCCAATTAGGAAGATCATTCCACAACTTAGTAACAGCTGGAATAAAACTTCTAGAATACTGTGTAGTATTGAGCCTCATGATGGAGAAGCCCTGGCTATTAGAATTAACTGCCAATGTAAAAGTTGTAAATGTACAGTCTATTGAATTAGACCTTTATTGCAGGTTTGCTTCAGAATAATAAGAAAAAGAATAGAGATAAGAGATTTTTATCTTTTATGCATGTGTAGAGTTTGCCTTAATGCCAAGATTGACTGAAATATCTTAGATTTTTATAGAAAGACTTTTAATGACTGTTCAAGAATGTTAGTGAACAGACAGATAGACAAATTATATAAAAACTAGTCCATCTACTTCACTGGTAGACAAATGATAAGTGAAGCTAATGAAAATACTCTCACTCTATAATTAAAATGCAAATTCATAAGGTGGTACGTTGAATATTCAGTCTGTGTTTACTCCTTACGTATGGAGATTAACATACCGGAGTACATTCCAGAGATAGTGTTTGCCTATACAAAGTTTGATAGAGCTTTTGTTAAACAAAATGAGGTTATGAAAGTAAGATGCCATTTTCTCTAGAAATCAAAGTATTTAATCAGATGGTCCTACCTGTAATATCAGAAACTTGGAGCCTTACATTTGAAAGTAGGGTAACTTAAGACTGGTGTGGAGTTAACTTTAGTTTACTTTACAATTTTTAATAGGATTTCATATCTACAGTTTTGTAAAGATTTTCATAATTACATTTTCAGTCGTAATGCTTGCCATTAATTGTAGGCTAACCTAACAAGTTTATTTTGTTACCTCCGCCAACGAAGTTGGAAGGACGTTATGTTTTCGCCCCTGTTGGTGTGTTTGTTTGTGAACAGCTTCCTGTTCACAATTTTAATCGTAGAGTAATGAAACTTGCAGGGATTAACCATTATTTAAAAAGCTGAAAATGAATAAATTTTAGAAGGTCAAGGTCACGGTCAAGCAAAATATCCAATTCACGTAATCAGCCATAAGTTTGGACATCATTGTCACAGAGATTTCAAACTTGGTTCATATTTTAGTGTATGAAAATCCACGCCAATTAAAACATGATAAAGGTCAAAGGTTAAAGTCAAGCAAAGGGTTGAGAAATAAGCTGCTGCAGCGGAGATCTGCGCTCTACTGAGTGCCCCTTTATTTTTATAGGCCGTATTTTCCATTGCTCTTCCAATATCTGGGAACTGTTGGCCATCAGAGAGGTCGAAGAGAACGCCCTCCTATCCTTAGTCGAAGGGGCTCTATTTTGTTATTAATAGTACAGTATTCATTACTGAGAAGGTGACAAATATCCTCTTGGAGGAATTTTGAGTAAAATCTTTTATTCTCAAATATGCTAGAAATTTAATTTGTTAGATACTATCCAATATGCTTGGAATTGATTTTAGTTGAAATACTGGATGGTATAAATAACCCAGTAGATTAAGCTATTGATCTTAATCTTATGATAAGATATAAAGTGATCTCATCACTTATAATTGTAGTAGTTCTGATAAGCTATAATGGCATGGCTATATGGAATTTGATAAGAAAATTAAAAGTTTTTTTTTAGATTATGTATCTGAACTATTAGTTTTTTTTCTTGGTTATCTTTGTTCAAAAGGGTAATCACACTTTCAAAACTAACAATACTGTATTGTGGTAGATATTATTTCATATAAAAGATGGCTTAGATCTTAACCCTTTTACCCCCAAAGGACGTACTGGTACGTTTCACAAAACTCATCCCTTTACCCCCATGGACGTACTGGTACGTCCTTGCAAAAAACTGCTATTTACATTTTTTTTTGTATATTTTTGATAATTTTTTGAGAAACTTCTGGCATTTTCCAAGAGATTGAGACCAACCTGACCTCTCTATGACGAAAATGAAGGCTGTTAGAGCAATTTAAAAAAAATATACTGCAAAATGTGCTTGGAAAAAAAATAACCCCTGGGGGTTAAGAGTTGAAAATTTCCAAATAGCCTGAGGGTAAAAGGGTTAAAAACCTTTTAAGCTTTACGTTGCAAATTTGATAGTTATGAATGAGTTATGAACGGAAGCAAACACACTTATGTTATACCATTCAAGTTACACTGTATGTTTGTGTCCTTAGTTGCTCATTACCATTATATGAATGTCTATCAGTTATTCATTATCTGTGGCATATTTCTAGGTTCGAATGATGTAGTTACATAGGGTTCATGAATATGAAATTTCAGTGAAAAAAATTACAACTTTATTCACAAAATTTGTGCTAGTTTTTCCTTTGAGCTATTTGATTTGTATCCAGTTTTTACATTATAAAGGCATGGCTGTTGTGGCTGTCTAGTATTTTTATTACCACTATCCAAGATGGGTTTTATTGTCACAAAAAAAATAAAAAAGATTTGCAAATGTATAAATAATTTATTTAGTAAACATAAAGCTTATAGATACTGTACACAAGTTAAAAGCAAATTAGTTTTTTTTCCACATTTTTTTTTTAAATAAATGTATATGTATACACAATTTATTCAGTAAAAATCAAGCTATATATACTGTACACAAATTGAAGGCAAATTTTAGAAATTCCTACAAACCTTTATGGAGTAGAACTTAGAACCATGGTTTTTGCTTAAGACCTTTTGCTGAGCACACCACTACTACCACATTTTCACAGTAGATTATTGTCTTCATTCAATTAGTAAGGCAGAAAAGGAAATTAAAAGTAAAAACTAGGACAATGATTGACTTACTGATGTGTTGAATAGATTGATTTGCTCTGCCATCATGACACTGGCTTTTATTGTCTCGGACCAAAAAGGTGAAATAGACGATGGAGGAATGGATTCGAACTCGGGTTTTCTGAGACATCACCCACTGGAATCTCCTCGTTTTCATAATATAATTTGTCTATTTTTAGTCTCAGTCGGTGTTGTATGAATTGTTTAGCAGACAACAGACAGTTATGTATGAAAAGATATAAAATGAGTTAAAAATTATATCAACATATTTCTTAAGGTATAAAAATCTCAAGAAGACCAAATACTGTAGGTACTTTTATGTGGATATTTAAGATTCAGATTTTTCCTTTCTTTAATTCAAGTTATGTATCTTAAAACAATTTTTGGGGAAGTTATTATAAATGTAGAGTTTTGAAGAGATAACAGTGCAAATTTAGGTGTCAGCGAAAATTATTGACTATAGGGCACTTTCATATAGGAAAAAGTTAAGTTAAAGATGCCTTTATTATGATTTATAGTTCCTTTATGTTATTGTGTAATTCTGATAAAGAAAGGTGAAACTGGAATATATTGCACGCTATGAAAAGCTATGAAAATTCTGGACATTTTAGTAGTTATTAAATTGCTGTCGGTACTCTTGAAATAAATATAATTTTTTTACTCCCACTTGAATTTAATCCAGTAAAGAAAGAACTTATATGTAGATGTTTTTATACTACAGTATTCCCACGATATTTGCCAGAGCAGTAAATTATAATTAGATCTCGTTTTCAGTTTCATGTGTAAAGTAAGCGTACCGTACTTCATCAAATGTGGTAGCTAATAGGCAATTGATAGGCAATTAGATTCTTGTTTTTACCCAATTTTAATGCTGTAGCACATTGCATGAATATCTGCATAAGCAAGAGACATTTTAGTAACGAACATTGTCCTTGAAGGATTAAAGTATTGTCTTTATTACAAGGTATAACTTAAGAAGAAATTATGTACATCCGTGTATCGGCAAATAAAAAGATTCTTGTAACTCTAATAGCTGGGAAGTGCCAAATTAAGCAAAGCATCGTAGGTGTGAAAATGTCACCCATCTCGAGGCAGATCTTGAGTGCCAAAGTTCTGTCGGATTTGCGATACTGTAGTTATTTTGAAGGGATATTTTTAACATAACTGTTTCATCACTTGGCTGTTCTGTTGGTACAGGTATATCTGTCTTAAAACTATATATAGAGTACATTATTTCTGCAAAAAGATCTTTTATTTCTGTGAACTTGCCCTGATCTTCATTTTTGCCTCTCTCGAAGCTCAATGGATATCAGTGTTTACCCCAGAAACTAAAATAATCTCCCATTTTATTTCTTTCCCATAAATATATAGGTTTCTAGTATATTAATGAGACAATCTAGCTGCTAATGTTAATAAGCATAGTTTTGTTACGTTGTAGGTTATTTGTCTTTGTTTCGGTGTTATTCTCAGTTTGATAGGCAGTTTCACGTTCTTGGGCCACGTGACTCTCATCCTCAAGGCCTTCACGTGTATCTTTTGTGAGCTGCTGAGGAGGCTGTCAGACAGGGATCCGACACTCGAGAGACCTTTTCCTAGCCTTGGCATTGACGAAGTGCCGCTACATCACTTAAATTTGCTGAAATCTTTCTTTTGCAAGGGTTTTAGTAGCAGCTCCTTGTCATATGAACTTGGTATTTGCTAAACATTATTTTAAAGAATCCTTGTTTTCTTATTATTATTTCTGGACTTTAGGTGCTATAGTGGCTGCTGGTGATAACTGTTGTTTTATTTTTACCTCCTCCTACGAAGTTAGGAGGAGGTTATGTTTTCGCCCCTGTTTGTCCATTTGTTTGTGAGTGAACAACTTCCTGGCCACAATTTTCCTGATAGAGTAGTGAAACTTTCTGGGATTAATTTTGAAAGTCCTAGGTCAAAGGTCAAGCAAAAGGTCAAGAAACAAGCTGCTTTGGTGAAGGTCAAAATTTTACTCATAGAGTAGGGAAACTTCAGGGATTAATTGTTGTGTTAGAGATGTGGAAGTGATTCAATTTTGAAAATCCTAAGTTAAGGTCAGGGTTGAGCTAAAGATAGAGAAGTAAGCTGCTGCGGCGGAGGTCTGCGCTCTTCTGAGTGGCCCTCTAGTTGTTATGATTAGATTTAGATGATTTTAAACTAAATTTTAAATCAAGTTACAAAGGAGTCAGCGATATGCTCATTAGTGGTGGTGTTTAGAAACAAAGAATTTATTTTATAAATTTTATTATTTTTATGCTCACCTGATGCTCATATACGTGTCCACACTCCTCCCCACTGACAAGTGGTATCAGTAATTTAGGAAATAGTTTTGATTTCAAGAGAAATGAAGATGGTAGGGGTGTACTCGAGCTATTATTACAATATTGCCTTTAGCTCTAACTTGTCTCATTACTATACTAGGAGCTTGAGTTTATTGAAAAGAAAGAAAATGGGAATTCTTTTTATAAGTGTGGTTAAACATCGATATTAAAGCGCCTCGCGAGAGAAGCAACGTGAATGTCTGGTTTGTATAGAAATAGCAAATCTTATTAAAATTCCATTTTTTTTTCCATTCTGAAAAAATCTAATTCCCTGTTTTATCTACATCCTTATAATGTAAATGCATTGTCTGAAATCAGTGTTTGTGCAACTGTATCAGTGTGTGTGGTGTTGTTGGCAGGCGGAGTATGTGAGGATACTTTAGTGGCCAAAGGACCACTTAGCTTCATCGCAAATAACTCCTCTTATGGTAAACTTTTGTCTATGAATTTTGTTAATCCTTTTTCTCCCTTCTTGCTGAGCATGCCAAGCTGTGATGGGATTACTTGCACTGCTTACCATTGGTGTATTTATTTTGCAAAGCCCCAACTGTACAGTATTCTGCTTTATGAAACATTTCAAAATTTCAGTGATACAAAAAGGAAGTCTGGAGTTGATGGTAAATTTGATTATGGTAATATTTTTGATGATTTGCTTTTATTTTTTATTTTTTATCAAGGTTTGTGACTACGAGACTAGTAGGAGTAATATGATTTTATTCCATAGGGGCAGAAATAATGAATTGGAAGATTCCTACCAATTTTTGTTGGATGACAAAATTATAATTGAAAGAATATCATGCAGACATAGAACTAAAATGTAGGTTCAACTTCAGGTCTATTGGAGATAGTTGTTCTTTGTATTGTTTAATAGGGAATACAATATTTCTGGGCTCCGACCCGTGTCGCCCAGTGAAATGCTCCTTTAGCACCATTTCTAAGGTATGCCGTTATATACCTTAGAAATGGTGCTAAAGGAGCATTTCACTGGGCGACACGGGTCTCTCGCCCAGAAATAGATTTTTCCTTCGTCAAAATCCCTTAATTCTATCCTTATGTTCTTATAAATATTAGCATAGTTGGGCATATTGTATATATTAACGATGGCTATGGTAGATTTAATGATCAGAAAATGAAAAAGCATTTTTGTTCCATTAAAGTGAAACTAATGATTGAGATCTATTTTTATCAGCTTCTTGTAAATGGCTCTTCATTTTGCATTTTTTGTGGCTTACAATGATTTAGATTATGCTACAAATTTTGCCCGATGAAGGAAGTCAGTGTTCATCCCTGAAGATTTATTTGTCTGAGATAATATTGAAATTTATTATGCAATTAACTAAGAAAGTTTATGATTGCAAATAATTGTATTAAGATGAAAAGGTAAAATAAAAGGTAGCATTCATTTCGAAGAATTGCACACAGTGAATTAAGGGAAAATTGGAGCCTGCTCTTTCTAAATGATTTACTGTAGTCTGGGTAAGGGTAACAACATTCTGTAGGATTCAGTAAATAAGTATATTATATTACTGTTTAGCTAACTATGTCAACCTGAAAATTTACAAATTTAAAGTATTCCAATGTAGGGGAAGATATTAATGGTAAATTTTGCATTTAAATTATATTTTTCAATATTAAACTTAGCCGGTGATCATATAAGCTGTCAGCTCTGCTGCCCGACAGAAAAACCTAAGCACAAAATACGCCAGCGATCGCTATACAGGTGGGGGTGTACATCAACAGCGCCATCTGTCGAGCAGGTACTCAAGTACTCCATGTAAACACAGAACCAATTTTCTCTCTGTCGTGCCACTGGCAAGACCTACTAAATACGCTGTTGCTTACTGGATTGATTTTCACAGATTTTGGTGAAGTACTCATTTCTAGTTTTTAGCTTTCGCTTTGCAGAGGTTATCTTCAATACTTCCTTGCATTCTTTGATTGAATTTTGGATTATTTGTTGACGACTTGGATAGATTTTGAATTTCCCCTTTGACTAATTCAAGATGGCTGACCCTTCTCAAGTCCCTAAATACAGGAAGTGTAGTGCTAGGGACTGTTCAAGGCGTCTTCCGAAGGCCTCTATCGATCCTCACACCATTTGTTCCAATTGTCGGGGTAAATCCTGTCAATGGGAAGATCGGTGTGAGGAATGCGTTGGGCTTTCGGAATTCGATTTTCTCGAATTCCTTAAATATTCACGTAGGCTAGAGAGAGATAGAGTCAGGAGGAGTTCATCTCGCTCAGTTGATTTTTCCTCTCCCCATGCCCCACAACCTATTCCTTCCCCTGTAGTGGTTACTCCTGATCCCCCTTCTAGCACTCAACAACCTTCGATGGCAGATATGATGCGTGCCATCCAGGCTCTGGGTGAGAGAGTCGAGTCATTGGCGAGTGACCGCAACCAACTCATAGCAGACGTCAGGGAGTTGAAGGGTAAGAGTGCAGTGGGAAGTGAAGTGAGTGGTAGTTCTGTGAAAAGTGTTAGTGTTGCTCATGAGGGTGCGTCTGTTCGTGCCTGTCGTCCTCCCAGTCCGGGACCTCTTGCAAGCTCCCAAGCCCAGGGGAGAAGCAATGTTGACGACCAAAGGGTTCGACAGGTTTTAATCAGCGGACAGACGTTCCCTCCGTGGTTTCGGACGTATCTTGCCAAGATCGCCCCACCCACATGAAGACGAGAGAGCCCATTCATTCCTCGTCTGCGGAAGAGGTTTCACGCCAGAAACGATGGACCAAGGTCTCACGGCCTCTCAAACGCAAGGTCCCTTCCGCGCAAGTCCAACGGCCCAGGTGTAGCCACTGGGTCAGTTCGGACTCGCTGCAGTCTTCCGATGACTGCACACCTCCTATGAGAGGCAAAGTGGTACTGCAACAGGCAGTAACACCGTCTGTTGCCGCACCTGCTGCTGTAGACCCTAAGTGGTCTTTGCTACAGTCTATGCAGACACAGTTAGCATCTTTTATGCAGGAGTATCGTGCGGAGAAGGTTGACGCTGCACCCGTTAGCCTACAACCAACCACGGTTGTGCGTCCAGTAGACGCTGAGGCTACCTTCTCCCGCACTCCAGCTGTGAGAGTCCCACCACCCATGCGCAGTGTACCCTGCCAGCCGCACGTTGACGTTCACAGACGCACGGAACCCTCCGTTGACGTTCGCGAGTTACCACAACAACAGGAGGGTGGAGTTAAGTTGCTTTGTTTTGACGCTGTGCGTCAACCTCCGCAACCCACTGTGGTTACCGCTACTCGCCCGCAGCAGTCACAGACTGACCAACAGTTCCATGACGTTGCGTCCAGTGCAGTCACGCATGCACCCGTGCTGCCGGACTCAGCCGACCAGCTGATTCCTCCTCAACATTCAGACGATGGACTCTCTGATGATGACGACGCTGCACATCTTGACGACCCGCACACGGACATCGACGAACCCAAGACCACGCCTCCCTCCTTGGACTTTAGGAAAGTGCTTGCACTGTTCAAGGATTTATATCCTGATCAGTTTGTGTCTGCAGCACCACGCTCTCCTCCCTCTGAGTTCGCTTTAGGCACGCAGTCATCCGCACCTGCCTTTACGAAGCTCGTCCTCGCCCGCTCGTCCAAGAGAGCTTTAAGAGTGCTGGGAGATTGGTTGCAGTCCAAGAAGCAACTTGGGAAGACAGCTTTCATGTTTCCCCCTGCCAAGCTTGCTTCCAGATCTAGCGTCTGGTATGCCACGGGAGAAGTTCTCGGCTTGGGAGTTCCTGCCTCTGCTCAGGGCGACTTCTCAAGTCTTGTAGACTCTCCCCGCAGGCTGGCCATGAGACGCTCCAAGATTTGTTGGACTCCTTCGGATTTAGACCATCTGATGAAAGGAGTATTCAGAGCGTTCGAAGTTTTTAACTTTTTGGACTGGTGTTTGGGAGCGTTGAGCAGGAAGACCTCCCCTTCTGACAAGGAAACTTCCATGCTCATAATGTCCTGCATGGACAAAGCCATACGGGATGGTTCTAGTGAGCTTGCGGCTTCTTTCGTTTCCGGGGTCCTCAAGAAACGGGAACACCTTTGCTCCTTCTTGTCAGCTGGAGTAACCCCATGTCAAAGATCGGAGCTAATGTTTGCTTCTCTCTCGAAGTGCCTCTTCCCTGAGGAGTTGATCAAGGAGATTGCTGCCTCCTTGATTCAAAAAGACACACATGACCTGGTTGCGTCATCCGCACGCAAAGCCACCCCTTTGCCCTCCGTGTCTAGACCCAGGATGGATACTCCAGCGTCAAGGTTCATTCCGCCCTTTCGTGGCAGAGCCTCCAGCAGAGGAGGTGCTCGTGCCGAAGGTCAACGTGGGAGCAAGAAGAAAGGTTCCAAGTCCTTTAGAGGCAGAGTCTGACTGCCACCTTCTTCAGACAGCAGTGGGAGCCAGGCTCAAGAACTACTGGCAGGCCTGGGAGAACAGGGGCGCAGACGCACAATCTGTGAAGTTACTCAGAGAGGGGTACAAGATTCCATTCTTACGCAAGCCCCCTCTAGCAACAACTCCCATCGACCTCTCTCCCAGGTACAGAGAGGAGGACAAGAGACTAGCTTTGCAGCAAGAGGTGTCTCTCTTACTACAAAAGGGAGCGGTAGTCAAAGTCCGGGACCATCAATCCCCGGGCTTCTACAACCGTCTCTTCTTAGTCGTGAAGAAGACAGGAGGGTGGAGACCGGTGCTAGACGTCAGTGCTCTGAATGTCTTTGTCACAAAGCAGACGTTCGCCATGGAGACGACAAAGTCGGTTCTAGCATCGGTCAGGAAGGAAGATTGGATGGTCTCTTTAGACCTCAAGGACGCTTATTTTCACGTCCCCATCCACCCAGATTCCCAACCTTTTCTAAGGTTCGTTTACGGGAAGGTTGTATACCAATTTCAAGCCCTGTGCTTTGGCCTAAGCACGGCGCCTCTTTGTTTTTACGAAACTGATGAGGAATATTGCCAAATTCCTGCATTTAGCAGACATCAGAGCCTCCCTCTATTTGGACGACTGGCTTCTAAGAGCTTCGTCAAGTCGTCGCTGTCTGGAGAATCTAAAGTGGACTCTGGATCTGACCAAGGAATTGGGTCTCCTGGTCAATATGGAAAAGTCCCAACTCGTCCCATCCCAAACTATAGTGTACCTAGGAATGGAGATTCAGAGTCAAGCTTTTCGGGCTTTTCCGTCGGCCCCCAGAATCAGTCAAGCCCAAGAATGCATCCAGAACATGCTAAAGAAGGACCGATGTTCAGTCAGACAGTGGATGAGTCTGATAGGGACGCTTTCATCACTGGACCAGTTCATTGCGTTAGGGAGACTGCACCTCCGACCCCTTCAATTTCACCTAGCTGTTCACTGGAGAAAGGACAAGACGCTAGAAGCGGTTTCGATCCCTATTTCCGAGAAGATGAAGTCTTCACTGACTTGGTGGAAGGACAACATTCACCTCAGAGAGGGTCTGCCACTGGCTGTTCAGACCCCCAACCACGTTCTCTTCTCGGACACATCGGACACGGGCTGGGGTGCGACATTAGACGGTCGGGAATGCTCGGGCACGTGGAACGCGGATCAAAGAACGTTACATATCAACTGCAAGGAGCTACTGGCAGTTCATCTGGCCTTGAGAAGCTTCAAGTCCCTCCTTCTAGGCAAGGTGGGGGAGGTGAACTCCGACAACACCACAGCCTTGGCGTACATCTCCAAGCAAGGTGGGACTCATTCGATGACGTTATACGAGATCGCAAGGGACCTCCTCACCTGGTCAAGAGATCTAAACCTGTCTCTAGTAACGAGGTTCATTCAAGGCAACATGAATGTCATGGCAGACCGCCTCAGCCGGAAGGGTCAAATCATCCCAACAGAATGGACCCTTCACATGAATGTATGCAAGAGACTATGGGCCTTGTGGGGCCAACCTACCATAGATCTATTTGCAACCTCGATGACCAAGAGGCTCCCAATTTATTGCTCGCCGATCCCGGACCCAGCAGCAGTTCATATAGATGCCTTTCTTCTGGATTGGTCCCATCTAGACCTTTATGCATTCCCCCCGTTCAAGATTGTCAACAGAGTACTGCAGAAGTTCGCCTCTCACGAAGGGACAAGGTTGACGTTGGTTGCTCCCCTCTGGCCCGCGAGAGAATGTTTCACCGAGGTACTGCAATGGCTAGTGGACGTTCCCAGAACACTTCCTCTAAGAGTGGACCTTCTGCGTCAGCCACACGTAAAGAAGGTACACCCAAGCCTCCACGCTCTTCGTCTGACTGCCTTCAGACTATCGAAAGACTCTCGAGAGCTAGAGGCTTTTCGAAGGAGGCAGCCAGAGCGATTGCTAGAGCAAGGAGGACATCCACTCTTAAAGTCTACCAGTCGAAGTGGGAAGTCTTCCGAAGCTGGTGCAAGTCCAAATCAGTATCCTCAACCAGTACCTCTGTAACTCAGATAGCTGACTTCCTTTTACACCTAAGGAAGGAAAGATCTCTTTCAGCTCCCACGATCAAGGGTTACAGAAGCATGTTGGCAGCAGTCTTCCGTCACAGAGGCTTAGATCTTTCCAACAACAAAGATCTACAGGACCTCCTTAAGTCTTTTGAGACCTCGAAGGAGCGTCGTTTGGCCACACCAGGTTGGAATTTAGACGTGGTACTAAGATTCCTTATGTCAGAAAGGTTCGAGCCACTACAATCAGCCTCCTTTAAAGATCTCACTTTGAAGACTCTTTTCCTCGTCTGCTTAGCTGCAGCTAAAAGAGTCAGTGAGATACACGCCTTCAGCAGGAACATCGGATTTTCATCTGAAACGGCTACATGTTCTTTGCAGCTTGGTTTTCTAGCCAAAAACGAACTACCTTCTCGTCCTTGGCCGAAATCGTTCGATATTCCAAGCCTTTCTAATTTGGTTGGAAATGAACTAGAAAGAGTCTTGTGCCCTGTTAGAGCTCTTAAGTTCTATTTAAAACGAACTAAACCTTTACGAGGACAGTCAGAAGCTTTATGGTGTGCTATTAAGAAACCTTCTTTACCTATGTCGAAGAATGCAGTTTCCTATTATATTAGACTGTTGATACGAGAAGCTCATTCCCATCTGAATGAGGAGGACCATGCTTTGCTGAAGGTAAGGACACATGAAGTTAGAGCTGTCGCAACTTCAGTGGCCTTCAAACAAAACAGATCTCTGCAGAGTATAATGGACGCAACCTATTGGAGAAGCAAGTCAGTGTTCGCGTCTTTTTATCTTAAAGATGTCCAGTCTCTTTACGAGAACTGCTACACCCTGGGACCATTCGTAGCAGCGAGTGCAGTAGTGGGAGAGGGCTCAACCACTACATTCCCCTAATTCCATAACCTTTTTAATCTTTCTCTTGAAATATTTTTTTTTTTTATTGTTGTTTTTGGGTTGTCCGGAAGGCTAAGAAGCCTTTCGCATCCTGGTTGATTTGGCGGGTGGTCAAATTCTTTTCTTGAGAAGCGCCTAGATTAGAGGTTTTGATGAGGTCCTTTAGTATGGGTTGCAACCCTTGATACTTCAGCTCCTAGGAGTCGCACAGCATCCTATGAGGATCGCGAGGCTCAGTAAGGAAGACGTACTTAAAAAGGCAGAGTAATTGTTCAAGTCGACTTCCTTACCAGGTACTTATTTATTTTATGTTTGTTATTTTGAATAACTGCTAAAATGAAATACAAAATACTTAGCTCTTAATAATGTAAACATGTAATGCTGGTCTCTACCCACCCCCCTGGGTGTGAATCAGCTTATATGATCACCGGCTAAGTTTAATATTGAAAAATGTTATTTTTATTTATAAAATAAATTTTTGAATATACTTAACCCGGTGATCATATATTAAAGGACCCTCCCTTCCTCCCCAATAGAGACCCAGTGGACTGAGGAGAAAATTGGTTCTGTGTTTACATGGAGTACTTGAGTACCTGCTCGACAGATGGCGCTGTTGATGTACACCCCCACCTGTATAGCGATCGCTGGCGTATTTTGTCCTTAGGTTTTTCTGTCGGGCAGCAGAGCTGACAGCTTATATGATCACCGGGTAAGTATATTCAAAAATTTATTTTATTAATAAAAATAACATTTTTTTTCACAAATATCTTCAATATTGTTATCAAAATAGTGAACTGAAGTACATTACAATAGTTGAATAGACTTGCGCACACCTTTTACTACATCAACCGTCTAAACAGCATTGGAATTAACAAAATCCTCTTGAAATGTAACTTTTTGGTTGCTAAGAAACCAAATTATGTTTGCTAGATCTTTATGACATAACCTATTTGAATATTTATAGATAAAACGTCTGATAATTCAAGGGCCTTTTTAGACCAGCATGAATGAGACAGACTTACCTTGCTCATTCCATCTCCAATTTTTCTTTCCTTTTTTTGGCATAAAGCAATTAGGAAAGAGTCAAGGCTGAGTCGCTATTATTTATTAGATTTTCAGGTTTTTTTTTTTTCTTTTTGTACCAAACATTTAGGAGAGAGTCAATGCGTAGTCACTTGTTTATTGAATTTTAAGTTTTTATCCTTTTTTTTTCACAAAGCAGTTAGGAAAGATGCAAGGCCGAGTCGTTGTTATTTATTGAATTTTTAAGTCTTTTCTTGCACAAAGCAATTAGGAAAGAGTTAAGGTAGAGTCCCTGATTTTTTTTTTTTTTTTTTTTTTTGCACAAAGCAATTAGGAAATAGTCAGGGTAGAGTCCCTGTTATTTTTTTTTTTTTTTTTTTTTTTTTTTTTTTGCACAGCAATTAGGAAAGAGTCTAGGTTGAGTCCCTGTTATCTATTAAATTTTTAAGTTTTCCTTTTTTTTCCCAAAGCATTTTGTAAAGAGTCAAGGCCATGTTGCTGTTATTTATTCAGTTTTTAAGGCTCTTTTTTTCCCACAAAGGATTTAGGAAAGAATCTAGGCCGAGTCCCTGTTATTTATTAAATTGAGTTTATTTTTTTGCTCAAAGCAATTAGGAAAGAGTTAAGGCCGAGTCGCTGTTATTCATTAAATTTAAGGACTCATTTCGCCAGATATGCTACTGATTTTTTGGAAGTAAATATTGTGTGCATGGGCATAGTAAATAATCTATCTATGTGATCCTGTGAAAAGGGAGACTAGATCTGCCTTGGTAGTATAGAAGTGTTCTCAAATTTCAGTTTTAGTCAACCAGTGTCAGAGAACCATGAAGAAATGTTGACCTAACAGTCACTGTAGGAATAGGAATAAAAACTGGGATCATGAGAAGTTTCGTAATTCATTTTCAGGACAGGATTTTGGACTCTTTTCATCATTTGTTGAATCAATTTGCATTTTAATGCTTGCTGCTAAGCTAGCTAGAATTGCAATGTCACAATATTTTTCACTCTTGGACACCATGCAATTTATTTGATATCGGGCCCTTGTTGTTCTCTTCCTGTGCATGTTATGCAGAAGATATTTTATTTCTACTCACATGGGCCAGTAGAGGAACCCTGTAGTTCTACAATCAAATGTCAAAATAGGTCAGTCTGCCATTGCACTGTTTCGAAAAAATGCAAGTTATATATATTTTTGCGTTTTGTGTTCGTCATATGATAATTTGTTTTGTCGTCTGCTGCACAGACTGCTATTTAAAATGAAAGTAGACAGGCATTCTTTAAAGTGACTAGATGTTTGAAGAAATTAACAGAAAATAAACTATTCGCTGGATTAGATTGAATATCAAATGAAGGGACAAGAATTCAATGCATTATCTTTATGTAAACAAGTGCATGTAAAAATTGTTTATTTGCATTTTTGCTTATCTTTTAAATAAAAGTTCTATACTTATGAATGTTTAATACCTAGTTAACTTATCTTATTAGTCTTATAAAACCAAGCAGGTAGATGAGCTATCTTAACCCTTTTACCCCCAAAGGACGTACTGGTACGTTTCACAAAAGCCATCCCTTTACCCCCATGGACGTACTGGAACGTCCTTACAAGAAAATGCTATAAAAAAAATTTTTCTCATATTTTTGATAATTTTTTGAGAAAATTCAGGCATTTTCCAAGAGAATTTGACCAACCTGACCTCTCCATGACTAAAATTAAGGCTGTTAGAGCAATTTAAAAAAAAATATATTGCAAAATGTGCTGGGAAAAAAATAACCCCCTGGAGGTTAAGGGTTGGAAATTTCCAAATAGCCTGGGGGTAAAAGGGTTATTATTTCAATTACTGTACAATACATTTAGTTTTAATTGCATTGTATTTACTAAGGGTAATCAGATTTATTTCATACTTCAAAATGCATTGTTTAGACAGCCCAGAGTTCCATTAATCATAACATGCCGTTAATGTTGTGAGGGAATCTCCAGATGCATCCATGAACATTGAAATTAACTTGCCCCAGTACAATTCTCTGCGGAAATGAAGTACAGTAATCGTTCATTTTAGAATTTGATATAAAAGTGGTACTTGGCAAACTGAGCATAACATTGTCCATTACTTGTATTGATGCAAAGGTTGGTCTGGATCCTCGCATGCACTATTGCCATTGACTTGTTAGGTATTACTATGTCCATTGACTCATTGGCTATTACTATGTCCATTGGCTATTACTGTCCATTGACTCATTGGCTGTTACTATGTCCATTGACTCATTGGCTATTACTATGTCCATTGACTCATGGCTACTACTATGTCCATTGCCTCATTGGCTTATACTATGTCCATTGTCTCATTGGCTATTACTGTCCATTGACACTTGCTATTACTATGTCCATTGCCTCATTGGCTTATACTATGTCCATTGACTCATTGGCTATTACTACTGTATGTCCATTGACTCATTGGCTACTACTATGTCCAATGCCTTATTGGCTATTACTATGTCCATTGACTCATTGGCTACTACTATGTCCAATGCCTTATTGGCTATTACTATGTCCATTGTCTCATTGGCTATTACTGTCCATTGACACTTGCTATGTCCTTTGACTCATTGGCTATTACTATGTCCAATGCCTTATTGGCTATTACTGTCCATTGACACGCTATTACTATGTCTTTTGACTCATTGGCTATTACTATGTCCATTGCCTCATTAGGTATTACTATGTCCATTAGCTATTATGAGAAGAATTCACTATTCAAGCCAAGTTTATTCTTGAACTTTAGTTGTATTAGGAAAAAGTTAGGAGGCAGCAGCAACCCTATCCAGGATCCTTCGAATCCCTTCATTTTAACAAAAGTGGTGTCAGCTGTTGCATTGGATGAAGTAGAAATACATACATACATATACCAAGGCACTTCCCCCAATTTTGGGGGGTAGCCGACATCAACAAAGAAACAAAAACAAAAAGGGGACCTCTACTCTCTACGTTCCTCCAGCCTAACAAGGGATTCAACCGAGTTCATCTGGTACTGCTAGGGTGCCACAGCCCACCCTCCCACATTATCCACCACAGATGAAGCTTCATAATGCTGAATCCCCTACTGCTGCTACCTCCGCGGTCATCTAAGGCATCGGAGGCAGCAGCAGGGCCTACCGGAACTGCGTCACAATCGCTCGCCATTCATTCCTATTTCTAGCACGCTCTCTTGCCTCTCTCACATCTATCCTCCTATCCTCCTGAAGTAGAAATAGGCCGACTTAATGCTCAAGAGTGGACAATGTAAGCATCTTTTTGGGCTTTGTGGTAGGAATAGTAAAGTGTCAAGCAGCTGAGCCAATGGCCGTGTTCCCTCAACGCGTGGATATGCTGGGATCTTTTTCCGCTGTCTGCAGGAAGATTAAATCCTTTACCCTTTCAATCTCTCCCCCTTTGTAAATAAATTTTTTCCCCAAATGGCGGGGATATCTTTTCAACTCATCTCAGAGCTAAAACAGGGCATTAAGAATTATAGATTTCTTTTTATTGTTTACCTGAATAGATTTCCTTTACATTGTTATTCTGTGTAGTTTCATATATTATGTAACAACCATATACATATGAACAGTAAAATAAAACAAAGCACATCGTGTATAGTTTACATCTGGTGGCGCTAAACTGAGTAAAAATACCAGGACATGAATGCACTACACCAGAGTAACCCCGACTGAGCTAGAATGCCTTAAAAATGTGAATATCTATCCCACTTGTAAGATTAACTCATTAAAGAGCATTTTGTAATAGAAGGGAAAGAGAGCATAACAACAACAGAACCCTCTTCTCTACAGTAGACAAAACAGAGAACACTATTCATCAAAGATCTGGGAACCTTGAAGTTTACAAATTTAATGCTGTGAAAATTTCTCTCTTGTTTTAAATCTCATGTTTGACATATACAGTACTAATTTTTACAGCATGTAAGAAATAACAGATGTTGGTCTTGTTTAAAGATAATGGTAAAGAAATAAGACTTGCCTGGCAAGCCAAGCCCTCTTGCATGTGTTAATGCATTACAAATAGTGCATATCCAGCATTGCCCTAGGTAAACAAACAAATTTACACCTTGACTTTGGTGGGCAAGGGTGTACAGCCCTACCACAATAGAATACGGACCCCTGACGAGAAATTACACGAGAGAAGCCTAAACATTTCTCTCCAGGAGAAGAAATAGAAGAGGTGGAAATAAAAATTGTGTAGACAACATGAAACTTGTAAATTATGGAAAACTAATATAAGACTGCAGATTGGTAGCCCAGAAGAGGTTAACCCCTACTAGTGTGTAATGTATATAAGATTAGAATTTATTAGTGTTTCAACATAAAAATACAAATATTTCTTGATTCTATCAGTTTAGAACCAATTTATTAACTTCAATGCAAAACATCCAGTGAGGGAAGGAAAGACACATATGTTGTCTGAAAAAATGAATGCAAAACATCCAGTGGGGGAAGGAAAGACACATATGTTGTCTGAAAAAATGAATGCAAAACATCCAGTGGGGGAAGGAAAGACACATATGTTGTCTGAAAAAATAAATGCAAAACATCCAGTGGGGGAAGGAAAGACACATATGTTGTCTGAAAAAATAAATGCAAAACATCCAGTGAGGGAAGGAAAGACACATATGTTGTCTGAAAAAATAAATGCAAAACATCCAGTGGGGGAAGGAAAGACACATATGTTGTCTGAAAAAATAAATGCAAAACATCCAGTGAGGGAAGGAAAGACACATATGTTGTCTGAAAAAATGAATGCAAAACATCCAGTGGGGGAAGGAAAGACACATATGTTGTCTGAAAAAATAAATGCAAAACATCCAGTGGGGGAAGGAAAGACACATATGTTGTCTGAAAAAATAAATGCAAAACATCCAGTGAGGGAAGGAAAGACACATATGTTGTCTGAAAAAATAAATGCAAAACATCCAGTGGGGGAAGGAAAGACACATATGTTGTCTGAAAAAATAAATGCAAAACATCCAGTGAGGGAAGGAAAGACACATATGTTGTCTGAAAAAATGAATGCAAAACATCCAGTGGGGGAAGGAAAGACACATATGTTGTCTGAAAAAATAAATGCAAAACATCCAGTGGGGGAAGGAAAGACACATATGTTGTCTGAAAAAATAAATGCAAAACATCCAGTGAGGGAAGGAAAGACACATATGTTGTCTGAAAAAATAAATGCAAAACATCCAGTGGGGGAAGGAAAGACACATATGTTGTCTGAAAAAATAAATGCAAAACATCCAGTGAGGGAAGGAAAGACACATATGTTGTCTGAAAAAATAAATGCAAAACATCCAGTGAGGGAAGGAAAGACACATATGTTGTCTGAAAAAATAAATGCAAAACATCCAGTGAGGGAAGGAAAGACACATATGTTGTCTGAAAAAATAAATGCAAAACATCCAGTGAGGGAAGGAAAGACACATATGTTGTCTGAAAAAATAAATGCAAAACATCCAGTGAGGGAAGGAAAGACACATATGTTGTCTGAAAAAATAAATGCAAAACATCCAGTGAGGGAAGGAAAGACACATATGTTGTCTGAAAAAATAAATGCAAAACATCCAGTGAGGGAAGGAAAGACACATATGTTGTCTGAAAAAATAAATGCAAAACATCCAGTGAGGGAAGGAAAGACACATATGTTGTCTGAAAAAATAAAAAGTGAAGGTTGGAGACACTTCAAGGAATGTTTTCTGTTTCCGGAGGCATAACAAACAAAATGAAACTCAACCCTCTGGTGTTAGGGTAATTCAGAACGTTAATTTTTAATCTTCCGGATGCATCCAGAGATAGTCCCACAATTAAAAAACTGTGATTCTTGGGTTATTATGAACAAAGAAAGACTCATGGTTTTTAGATTCTTAAAACAACACACATAACAATAAGATATTTGAGCACATTGCAATCTGTAAAAAACTTATCAAGCTGCTTAGCATCATTCAGTATATTTTTTGCTTCTATTGCTAATAAATTATTTATCTTTGCTACATAAACATACGAATAATTTCACTTGTTTGAAAAGTAACCTTTAGGTATGATCAGTATCTGGAAGAGTTTGCTCTTTTTCGTCTAACTTTGTAACACAAAATTTGTCAACTTTTATTTATAAAGGTTTTGATTGTTTATTGAAATTGGGATACTAATGAATTAATGGTACTCATATTTATTCTACATGTAACTTAATGCACAGCAAGAAAAACAAGTTTTTTTTTTAACACTTGTAAAGTAATATGGTCAGAAATTTCACGTCTAAGTAAATCTGGCTGGGACTTTCGTGAACAGTATTTATGCACACAAACAAAACCTGGCTGTAATTTGCCTGAGAATGTTCTATTTTTGCCTTCAAATCCTCTCGTAGGATGCCGCTTGCCCAAGCACAAAATCTTGAAAGCAAAAATTTCATGCATCTACTTTGTAAGGGATTCTTAACAAAGCTTGGATGAAGTGCATCTATATATTTGAAGTACCTTTTAGAGATTCTGCTCATTAATCTATCTCTATTTTGATATATGTATAAATTTTGTTTTTAAAAAAAATTTTGGGCTAAAAAGTGTCCATTTAATGTTTTATCATTGTATTTTTCTTATATAGTTTTAAATGTTGTCATGTTAAATGTTGTCTATTGAGTTTTCACTTGGGTTAACTGTCATGTCCATTAGCAGTAGTGTATGATTGTTGTCCAGAACATTATTACTGTTTGCTAATTGAACCATTTTGTTATTTCGTGCCTCTATGGAGAGGCTTTTTTTTTTTTCTTTTTATAAAAGTAACCCATCAAAAATATTGCATTAATGCTGTTTTCCAATAAGCTTCCTCTGAAACTAGCAATCCCATCTCGGCTTGGCTCCTTTAAAAGACACGCTACCTCAAAGTGAAGGTGTCGGTTAGAGGCTACTGTCTTTTACCTCACTCCTTCCTGATTGCAGTTCCCTTGAAAGAGGAGCGGCAACCTCTAGCTGATGCTAGAGGGACCTGCAAATCTTGACAGGTGCTTGCTTGATGGCTCGGAATTCTCAGACGTCCCCCCCCCGTCTTTGGTGCTGCTATGTGAATTAATATGCCAATTGTAGTTATTGTATGCTGTTGTAGATTGTGGGCTGATGCCCTTTTTAGAAAATAAACAAGAAATTAACTTTCTTTTAGCCAAAAAAAGGTACTGTAGTAACTAGAATTGTAGAAGCTTGCCCAAGGTACGTGGAAAAATCTAGTCGAAGTATAGTTTTAAAATGCATGAGATTCCATTGCTAGTTTTGTTATCAGTCAGTTTTGCCAAGATTTTGTCTTCAGTTATAGAGTATTTAAAAAGGTTATTTTAGGTGTGATGTTTTTAAAACACCCAGCAGTAAACAGCTACGATTAATAATGGTGTCAGAAAATTTCTTATACAAGCGATATTGAGACATTGTAAGGTCCATCCATATTATGAACATGTGTCACTTGTCTGGATTTAGGTTTGCAAAGGCATTATACAGTCTAGTAGTCTACTGATTGCAACTTCAAAGTCAATCTGTTCCTGTGATTAAATTTCACTGCAACTTGAAAGGAATTAAAATAAATATTTCTGTAAATGTACTGTTGAAATTATTGCATGAATGGAAGATTTGATAAATGCCATTTACAGTTAAAGAAGAAAAATAAAGAAATACAGTTACTTGATTCTAACGGGGTGATGAATTGTATATCCTACTTTCTGATGTTACTAGCATCAGTTTGACAATCGTCACCTTGTTCAGTAATAGAGTTTGATGGGACAATATTAGGTAATAGCTGTAGTCTTACTAATAGTAGCCTTTTAGTTTAATAAAAAGAATAGTTCTTTCTTTTCCCTATATAAATGAGCCAGTGTTTTGAATGAGAACTTCGTTGTTCGATTTTTAGAGAAGACATTTCGGTTTGAAATAAGAGAATCCACAAAATCACACTAGTAGAGCATATACTTTAAACAATATTCTAAGGGTACTTATCAAGTACTTTCTACATGAAATTTGAATGGAATAGAAATCATAGACTTTGAATTAATAGGATTAATTCAACATATATGTTTTGCAGTATAGGTCATTAACAAAATAGCAGAGAAACGGTTCCGTATAACCTTCAAATTTGTGGAATTTTGTTGTTAGAGGGATTAATATTGCAAAATATTGTTAAAAGCTTTGCAATTGGAAGTTTCATACAAGATGCAGAAAAGTTAAACCCACATCACCAATTATATGAATGGTATGGATGGATGGCTCATGATGTGACTGGATGGTTCAATTTTAGTTTAAATCATAGTAAGAAGACCCTCTATTATCTGTAAATCATTGTCAAATATTTAACCTTTGTGGGGTATAAATGGTTATCGCTTTATCCAATGCATTGACTAATTTGTCGGAATCAGTGAACAGGAAAATTTAATGGGGTAGGATTAAGATATAATTTTTTTTAATGTTTTTGTATTAAGATAGATTTTAGATATTTTACATATTCAAATCCATCATCTACATTTGTGGTTTTTGAATGTCCTAGATAATTCTTTCTTCTAGATCTTCTAGCAGACTGCATAGTGCTGGAGTGCACATACACCACCTTGATTTTTATGTCTTACGGAAGGTGACGTCCTTAATTTTAGTACAGTATGTTTGCAGTAAAAAATATTAATATAATTTCTTAACGTATTCAAAACATCATAATGAAAATACAACAGCACAATATATTCTAGCTTATCATAATTTCATACATTTTGTTTATACATACATACATATACCAAGGCACTTCCCCCAATTTTGGGGGGTAGCCGACATCAACATTTCGTTTATAGCTATTATTATTAGTTATCACATGCACACATGAATAAAATCTATGTTCGTTGGTATGCTGGGCTTTAAACACGACATGATTTTTTCCGCTGAGCTTTTATTTTTAGCTTATGACATAATATATATGTACTGAAGGAATTCTTAAAAAATTATGATTCTCCATGGTAACTGAGCTTCATTTTTGTACTTTTCTATTATCAATTTAATGTGCATTGTAACAATGGCAATTACTGATTGTTTCATTTTGGTTTGTCAGCTCATTTCAAGATGCCGTTATCAAGATTATGAGTATCGATATAATTTGTTAGCTTATACAGTACTCTATTATTAGTCAATTTCTAGTGCTAAATTTCCCTTTTTAACTCACGTTCTTTGGTGATTTTTAATATGGTGCTGTATAGTATTATTTGCTGATTACTAATGCTAAATTTTACATTTTGACACGCACTTTTTATATATGCTTTATGTGGCGATTTGTTACTAAATTTCACGTTTTACTCTCTTTCTTAGGTAATTCTTATTGTTTGCCAATATCTAATGCTAAATTTTGCATTTTGACTCGCAGCTTTTAACATTACAGTGTATTTGGCAATTTCTAACTTGAATTTCACATTTTGGTGTCAAATTTAGCATTTTCGCGTTATAAGAAATTCGAAAGTACCAATCACAGGGATGTCGTGATTCAGACTGTACCACTTTTCTGTGAAGACACTGGAACTCCATGGTTGGAGGCTATCGAGCATCTCCAAGTGAAAGGCTTTTTGCGAAGTACTGCACAGTGGATATCTGGGTACCTGTATCGGTCCTCTGCAGTTATCTACCATGGGAAGTGGGCCATCATCTGCGATTGGTGTCATGGAAGGGATACCTCTCTGGCAGAAGCAACTTAGGGTAGATACCTTATTTCCTCGTCTTCCTTTGCTGAGAGAAATGCCTGTTTTTTGCTGCTGTCAAAGGCTAACGCCATCCTAAGACTTGGGAGTTGTCTTTGCCCATGGGGAGCTTCGCGCAATCTAGCTCACCGCAGGACCTCATCTTCATCCTCAAGGCTCTTACGCATACCTTCTATGAGCCTTTGAGAAGGTCGTTAGACATAGATTGTGTCCCATAGGGCTCTTCTTTTCTATTTGAAAAGGACCCAATACTTCAGGCATAAGTGTCAGCAACTCTTCGTTGACACTGGCAGGACCAAGAAAGAGATGTCAAGGAGGACAATCTTTCTTGTGTATGCCTTGACTTTTGAGAGGGTCAAGGTACCAGGTAGGACCAAAGCTCATGCAGTTAGGGGTATAGGACCCTTTAACCCTTTTACCCCCAAAGGACATACTGGTACGTTTCACAAAAGCCATCCCTTTACCCCCATGGACGTACCAGTACGTCCTTGCAAAAAAATGCTATAAAATTTTATTTTTTCATATTTTTGATAATTTTTTGAGAAAATTCAGGCATTTTCCAAGAGAATGAGACCAACCTGACCTCTCTATGACAAAAATTAAGGCTGTTAGAGCAATTTAATAAAAATATACTGCAAAATGTGCTGGGAAAAAAATAACCCCCTGTGGGTTAAGGGTTGGAAATTTCCAAATAGCCTGGGGGTAAAAGGGTTAAGAGGCTATTGTCTTTACCTCCTTCCTGATTGCAGTTCCCTCAAAAGTTGAAGGCTGAGGTTTGGAAATGTCAGACCACCTTCAAGGCCTTTTATCTACTGGAGTATACTAACAAATCTGCTCACACCTTTCTGATTGGTCCTGTGGTGTCTGCTGAATTAATTGTGTAGCCAGCTGAGCTCCTAACATGGGACGGGAAATATCTTGTCTAAGTAACGTATATCTGCAAGAATGGAATGAAAGGTACTGTTTATGCAGAGGTTTCACATCTGAGCACTGTTCTTTAATATAAAGAGGTAACTCTTGTATCCTCCCTAACAAAGTGGAGGATGATGGTATTTATACCAACCTATTGATCATCATTTGTTTACTTACTCATTAATTTGATTGGCGGCTCTTTTCCGTGAGAAAAGTTTTATGTGCAGTACATAGTAGTTAAAAATATTGTTGTTTATTGTGGTTGAAGCTTTTCATCTGAGAATAGTAGCATATGAAATCCAGGAAAGTACTATTGAAATAACTAATTTTAGTTTAGATTTTTATTCATGTAAAGCCATCAGTAATAAAG
This sequence comes from Palaemon carinicauda, assembly GCF_036898095.1. Classification (NCBI taxonomy): domain Eukaryota; kingdom Metazoa; phylum Arthropoda; class Malacostraca; order Decapoda; family Palaemonidae; genus Palaemon; species Palaemon carinicauda. Next base: position 3,684,702 of record NC_090740.1, read on the forward strand.
CAAGTGTCATCTTACCAGTCCTCCTGATCCTGTATTTAACAATCCGACATGATAAAAAGAAAGGGAGTTACTTATTTAAAGGTTTAAAGGCTGCTCATGAATGGCAGAGGCATGGGATAGTGACATTGCCCTATCAAGCAGGACAATGCCCCAGAGATTGACTATATATACAGATGATCAGCAACCAAGCCCCCCTCCCCCTCTCTACCTAAGCTAGGGCCAAGGAGGGTCAGGCAATCGCTGCTGATGACTCAGCAGATAGACCTATAGGGTCCCTCAAACCCCCATCCATAGCTCACAAGGTTGGTGTAGTTCAGCGACCAAAGGAACTAAAGAGTTTGAGTGGGACTCGAACCCCAGTCTGGCGTTCACCAATCAGGGACGTTACCACATCGACCACCACAACCCTATTGTGAACCTAAGGATCAATAACACTATTCTTTATATTAAACATGATGCTGTAGTGTCTGACATTCAAAAACCACAGATGTGAATAGGAAATGAGTGTTGGGTTTGTATTGGAAAAGTAAATTTAAACTTATGGGAGTTTTGGTGTTTGAAATAGAATTTAGTGTCATGTTATTAAGTTATTGCGCATAGGATATAGTTTATGTATTGTGAATGGTTAATTGAAGCTGGTATATTTAGATTTTGGTTTATGTCTTGCTGCTAATAATCTTTAGTTTGATAGGCTATTATTCGTCATTTTTATACAGAAAGTTTGGTAGGTATTTTTATGATTGCCGCGCTATAATGTAGGATATATGTTAATGTGTTAGCATTGATTCAATTGCAATGTACTGAGATTTCGTGTTGACTCTGCATTGTAAACAATGTTATATACTGTACATTGTTCTTTAAATGATACCCCAAATGTTCAAAAGTGTTTTCTATCCCGAACAGTAAAAAGCTTAAGACTTTCGCAGAAGTTCTTAAGGACAGCATACAATAACTCGCATTTGATTTATAGTTCACCATAGAAGCTCCTCCTCCTAATTCTTTCTTGGACTGAACAGTCTTTACTTTCAGCGTTAAGATGCCACAACGTTTTGTTATATTTTTTGTTTTATTATTTACGACAATGTTTCTCAAGGATTCTTATTATTTCTCACCCGAATAGGTTTGCTTCCCACTCCGTCATTTGAGTTAATTCCCATTTTCAGGACATGGTATTGGTCCCCTCCCCATTGGCTAAAACGACTTGCATAACAATTGTCGTCAGCATTCAAACATTTAATCTTATTTCATAGGTAGTTACCTTGTATTTGAAGTTGCAAACTAACAAGAAAACTTATGATTGGTTTAGTTTTGATCAATTTTTGGGTCATTCTATATGAGAGAAGACTCATTCTTCTTTTTGTGTTTGTTTTTTTTATTTTGATTTACTAATTGTAATGCTTGTATGATTAATACATTATCATTGCTGAAGAAAGAATAGCATCTATTAATCTTTGATATTTAATGTTGTTTGAGAATGCATCATTTAGTGACTATTTTCCTAGGCTATTTATTTTTATTACATTAAGTTTTTTAGTCTTTGAAGAAGTTTTTTTGTTGTAATTTGAATAGAAATATGGTGAAAGGATTTAAATTTCATTTATAGTGGCTTAATGTATATTTCCTTAGTTTTGATAAAGATTGCTTTTTAGTGGTACTTTTGGCAACTGTACTTTCTAAAATTTGAATGTAATTCCAATAATACTGTAGGTTTTTGCTTAAGTATCAATATTTTAAGTTTATCTCTCAACTCAATACTTTGAGATTTATTTATAACCATTTTTGTTTACTATCAATCCTTACAAATCATAAATAGGCCAGTGTTTGTGTCCGTCATGTTTCTAGGTTTAGCCATCTTTTGTCTGACAGACGACAGGATGTAATATGCACATATCTGGATTGTTGGGTGTTTTCAACAACACAGTTCTCCAAGTTTTTATTATGCAGAGGATCGGTATTTCAGCGCTTACTCATTAATCATAATTTATTTCAGCCTTTTTTCTCTTAAATGCACGGTTTTAAGGCCGCTCATGAATGGCAGAGGTAAGGGACAGTGACATTGCCCTAGTAAGCAGGACAGTGCCCTAGAGACTGACCATATATACATATGATCAGCACTCAAGCTCCCCCTCTCCACCCAAGCTAGGACCAAGGAGGGTCAGGCAATGGCTGCTGAGTCAGATAGACCTATACCCCCCCCATCCTTATCTCACAAAGATAGTGAGGTTGTAGCGACCAAAGGAACTAACGATTTTGAGTCGGACTCAAAACCCCAGTCTGGCGATCACCAGTCAGGGACGTTACCATTTAGGCCACCACGACCCATAAGTAATTAAAGAGTGAATTCCTCATTTTGCTGTAAATTTTTAGTCACCAGTGAGGATGAAATAGTAATCTTTAGCTGCGTCTGTATATGATACTCTTTTATCTATTTTGGATTTTTTTTATTCCAGAGGGTGCTTTCAATTTTTTTTTTCTATTTTTTTTCTAATTTTTTTTTTTTTTTAATATAACTTCACCCAATTTTTATTGCTATGTTTTCAACTGTGATTCATCAAAGTGTGTTTACTATATTGTGCTTCTTTCAGTTTGAGATATTTTAGTAAATCCTAGACACCCAGTCTCCAGCCTCTCCACTAATGTCTTAATTTCTGAAAATTATTTCAAGTTATTCCTGTGGCCATTATATTTAACGATTATGAAAAGACTGTAGCCATCCAAATTGCTTGATTTCCCACGTTACTTTCCTTCGTGTGTGAACAGAGGTTCGAGTTGCATGTTTTACGGGCCGATTGCCAAGTCCCCAGACGTGGTCTTTTGACCCAATCACCATTTCGTCAGAGTGTTTTCTGATTCCAGGATCAGACTATTCTAGAGATGATTGTCATGAAGGGTTAGACTAGTTAAGTTGGGACTGGTTATGGTGGCTGCCATGTTATACCAATCAAGAGATTTAGAGCACTTGAAAGCGTTTTGCTTAACATTTCATAAGGTTTTATACCTTTAGAAACTTTTCTGTTACAATTGACTCCTGACTCATGACAGTCCCCAAATGCTCTACTGGATTCTACATGTATATGAAAACAATTTAGGATATTCGGCTCCTCAGTCCCTCACCCTGAATAGCAGTTTTTCCATATATGATTGTTATCAAGTAAAATCTGTTTATACATACATACATATACCAAGGCACTTCCCCCAATTTTGGGGGGTAGTTGACATCAACAAATGAAACAAAACAAAAAAGGGGACCTCTACTCTCTACGTTCCTCCAGCCTAACAAGGGACTCAAAAATCTGTTTATAACATTAAATATTTTTTTTTTCTTCATATTTTCATAAAAATCTTGTCAATCAAACAGCGCACTTTCTCCTTGCAGTATATTAATCTCATTTCATCACATTTAGTTCAAATTGAAAGTGAATGTGTTTTATATATACTCAAGAACCTAGATGTTAGATGTGTAGTGAGAGCACCTTATGTCTGTCAGACAACAGACTTACCTCAAAACATGAAGGGCACAAATAATGGCATATGTTTGATTATGGTTTTTGCATGAAAAATTCTTTGCTATTAAGTAAATAGTTTTCTTTTTTAATTTGTTACGGAAGTGTAGGTTGTATAATCCAAAACCTAAACATGGTGTTTAAGTAACCGTGTCTCATAACTCATGGTACATATATCTTTTGCTCATTATTTTTTTAGCTCTTCTGTTTTTAAAATATATTGCAGGTTTTACTGAGAAACCCCATTGCTTTATGGTTATCCCTAAGATATTGAGTTTGTTTGTCCCCAGATAGCTTTGTTTTTCATAATTTTCTCAAGAGAGATAGTATGAACATATTTTTGTTTGGAAAATTACAGTACTGTACCACTATACATTTTCAATGTGCTGTGCTGTATATTTCCTGAATTTGATCTTCCCTTTGCATATTGTAGGATCTTGACTAACCTGTCTATTCTGTCATTCCTACAGGGCATACATAAATTGCTCAACTGCCTGTTTTTACTTATGATACAGATATTTGAATCGCACATTTGTCTTGACATGATGCAAGTACAGGTATATGTCTGGAACTTCCATGTCAATTACACACGGTATTGAGGGTGTTTTCCAAAGGTATGGGTGTATGTAAAATTAAAACCCCCAAATTTATAGTACAATCTAATACAAGAGATATTTATTTTAAGTGGAACATTTTAAAACTAAAGTTTTGACACAAATAAGCATTGGAATAGAAATTTTAACCAGACCATTAAGCCAAACTTATTGAATAATTTGAATTAGGCTATATTGTATGTAGGTTTGTCAACAAATCTTAGATATTAATTTTGGGATTAATATCTGTGAATTATATATTGTATACTAAATTCTTCATTATGTTGAAGTTTGATATGGCCATTGATTTGTTTTAATTTATTAATTAAAGGCTAATTTCCAATGTCTGTATCATGAGATGAAAACTTTGTTTTAAATTTGCGTTTTGTTTACCTAACAGGTAATCGTTTTGCGTGATCCCTATGTTGTTTCTTTTCTATACAGTAGTGCAAACTATCTGGTTACCAATATATTTAACAGTGTGCGCTAGTTGGGGCGGGTAAGCGGTCAGGATAAGCTTTTCCTTTGCTAAGAAGTTTGAATAATTTCAGATAAGTCCTTGAAATTGGATGACGAGTTGTGGCATGAAGTGAAGCCTGGTCTGTCCAGTTATGCTGATAGTCCGGAGGAGGTAAAGAAATCTATGCAGCCTTTCTTGTCTTGTCTTGCTATTTGGTTAGCATTTCCATTTTTGCTGATTTAAGCTGGAAACCTATGTGTGTTTGCTGTGCAGAATATATTGTATTTTTATTACCTATATGAGTTCAAGTCAGGGAGACCTAAAATATGAAAATCTTCAATTTCATAAATTTCTGCTTGTCCTAATTGAATGATTGATTGATTTAAAGTTTTCTGCCATCCAGACATCTAAGGTTATTAATGCCACCCTGCATGTCTTAACCCTTTTACCCCCAAAGGACGTACTGGTATGTTTCACAAAAGCCACCCCTTTACCCCCATGGACGTACCGGTACGTCCTTGCAAAAAAAATGCTATAAAATTTTTTTTTATATTTTTGATAATTTTTTGAGAAAATTCATGCATTTTCCAAGAGAATGAGACCAACCTGACCTCTCTATGACAAAAATTAAGGCTGTTAGAGCAATATAAAAAAAAATATACTGGAAAATGTGCTGGGAAAAAAATAACCCCCGGGGGTTAAGGGTTGGAAATTTCCAAATACCCTGGGGTTAAAAGGGTTAAAAACACACAAAAAAAACTATTACTGCTTTTTTAAAGGGTACTTCCCAAAGGTAAAAATACAATGTAAACATATAACTAATGAAAGAAAAATCTTTATTTACATTTACAGTGGAAAGTCTAAATGTTTTTTTGTTAAACATACAAAGGGATTCTAATAAACTGGTCTGATCAACATTTGTTGTTAAATCTGTCAGCAATGTTCTCATATATTCCTTTTTATTGAAAGCCCAAAGATCAATTTTTAGTGTATTTACTATTTTTGTTTAATTCTTAACTTATAATTTTAAAAATGCTAATGAAAAGTATTATATTAATTATCAATGCTCGTGGTTAAATAGCCGAGCTATTTAGCAAATAAGGAAGGAAGATTTCTTTGTTGATAACATTCTGTCGTTGCTGATTAATATTAGTCAGACATTCATTCACAGCTGCAGTGCATCACAGTTATTCCAATGCTCGCCTGACATTCATATCGCTTCTTCTCCAGAAGCTCATTTTATTAACTTTTACCATCGGAATCTATAAAAATTTTCCCATTTTCTTTTCTTACAAAAAAGATGCAGTACATACCCCAGTAAAATAATGTAACAATCTAGCAGTTAATGATAAGTAGCTTAGAATATTTCAGACCCAGTGCTCTCTAACTTCGCTAAATTAACGAAAAAACAATATTTTTAACCCTTTTATCCCCAAAGGACGTACTGGTAAGTTTCACAAAACACATCCCTTTACCCCCATGGACGTACCGGTACGTCCTTGCAAAAAAATGCTATTTACAAATTTGTTTGCATATTTTTGATAATTTTTTAAGAAACTTCAGGCATTTTCCAAGAGAATGAGACCAACCTGAACTCTCTATGACAAAAATTAAGGCTGTTAGAGCAATTTAAAAAATATGCACTGCAAAATGTGCTTGAAAAAAAATAATCCCTGGGGGTTAAGGGTTGGAAAGTTCCAAATAGCCTGGGGGTAAAAGGGTTAATGTTGTAGGGTCATAGCCCGGGAAAGTTACAGACATGACGAGAAAAGATTGCTTTCGACATGTTAGGGACTTGCCCTGGTGAAGGTGTAATCATGAATACGTACAGGTAACCCCATCATTTTCAAATTTCTAGACTTCAAGACTGATAAGACAAAGAATCTGTGCCTTAAACAAGCCATTGATGGTTGCCATTAACTGTTAAAATGTCCCATTACTTTACTAGAGACATAATTCTGTTGAAAGGAAAGAAAAGGAGAAATTTTCTAGTTTTAGGGTAAATGTCAATAAAACTGAACTTCCAGCAATAAGCAGTGTGACCATTGAGTGAGTATAGAAATAAAAGATTTTATTAATAAGATTTAGTTTATTTTCAGGGTGCAAAGTCCTTGATACCCCTCCTTGAGCTCGCTAAGGGTCAAATACCCCAGGAACACTGGTCATCCACACCTTTGGTGCTAAAAGCAACTGCTGGGCTACGATTGTTGCCAGAGGATAAAGCTGAGGCATTGCTGCAAGAAGTAAGTAGACAACTGTTATTTCTATTTATATAAGTTTATTGTTTTCCTAGATATTCAGTTTCAGAATTCCTCTATTTTGTTTTAGAAATATAAGGGTTTGAAGTAGACATATCTCAAGCTTCATCTAAAAGAGGAGAGAGGCAATTAAAACAGACAAACTCTGCATTATAAAGTAATTTAGACTGACCATGCTAGATCTGGTACAATTCAGCCTGGCCGTACTGGATCATGGTACTGTATTTAATATTGAATTGAAAGGGAGTAGACAGCCTGTCTATGCCTTCAAAGGTGATTTTGGAATTTTGTTTTAGTCTAAACTATGTTAGCTGAGACAGCCTGTCTATGCCTTTGAAGGTGATTTTGGAATTTTTTTGTTAGTATAAACTATGTTAGCTGCAGAGTAAAACTTACTGATGAGGATACACTAGTATAAACCAATAGCACTCGAATGAATTTCAATGTCATGACAGCAGAATTGAAATAATTCGAGAAAATTTCTGCATCTCAAGGTGTAGGTTATATTAAATATTTTCTTTATGCTACTCCAGAATCGAATTTCTTGAAGTACACAGAAACCCACAATTGTATAGAATGTAAGCATAAGATTATTTTGTATTTTTTCATAATTTTCAATGTTTCCTTTCAGGTTCGAAAACTATTGGGAGGATCAGGATTCCATACAACTGATAACTCTGTTGGTATAATGGATGGTCGAGATGAAGGAATCTTTTCCTGGTTTACCGTTAATTATCTCATGGGTAAGTTTTTAGGTTTGGTGTCTGACTTTGCATGTTCATATTAGAGTATAGGGACTAATGCTTTACAGTTGCTGATCATCATGGTGAGATTAGACCTTAAATTAACCCTTTTACCCCCAAAGGACGTACTGGTATGTTTCACAAAATCATCCCTTTCCCCCCATGGACGTACCGGTACGTCCTTGCAAAAAAATGCTATTTAAATTTTTTATTGCATATTTTTGATAATTTTTTGAGAAACTTCAGGCATTTTCCAAGAGAATGAGACCAACCTGACCTCTCTATGACGAAAATTAAGGCTGTTAGAGCAATTTGAAAAAAATATACTGCAAAATGTGTGTGTTTGAAAAAAAATAACCCTTGGGGGTTAAGGGTTGGAAATTTCCAAATAGCCCGGGGGTAAAAGGGTTAACTGTAGAAGTTGTCTGCTTGTCAATATAACGCTTTCTCCTATTCAATCTAATTTTTTTAAAAGACTCCTGTTTCTGTAATATCAAGAAGTATATTTTATTTATTTGCTGGGCATTTTTATGTTCATTTTTATATCAATACCCCACGAGAATTAAAGAGTTGTATACTGATTCGGGAAAGGCCTGACCATTTTGTGATACAACAAATTGGTTACACAAATTGGACAATGGAAAGCAAATTATTCGGGATTTGTGCATTATCCTGTTTTACTGTTGACTCATCTAGAAGGACTGTATTTCTTATCAGTTAGTCAGTTTGTATAGTTATATCTCATCTCTCACTGAGCAGGATGCATTAAAAATATGTAGTATTGGAATTATCATTATAGATAAAATAATACAATTTGATAGTCAATTCAGACTTATTATTGGAAGTTGTACTTAGGTTCTCATTACCTGTGAAGGTAATTTGCGCTGTAAGTGGTACTCCTCCTACTTATAAGGATCCTATCTTATCATTAAGAATTATTATTTAATGAATACTGGGATGCAGTTATCAGAATGTCATTTGTGTTTTATATCTTATGTAGCCAGCTTTTGTGCTTATTAACATCCTGCTTTTCCAACTAGGGTTGTAGCTTTAGCAAGTAATATTAATTATATTAACCCTTTTACCCCCAGGCTATTTGGAAATTTCCAACCCTTAACCCCCAAGGGGTTATTTTTTTCCCCAGCACATTTTACAGTATATTTTTTTTAAATTGCTCTAACAGCCTTAATTTTTGTCATAGAGAGGTCAGGTTGGTCTCATTCTCTTGGAAAATGCCTGATTTTTTTCAAAAACTTATCAAAAATATGAAAAAGAAAATTTATAGCATTTTTTTGCAAGGACGTACCGGTACGTCCATGGGGGTAAAGGGATGGCTTTTGTGAAACGTACCAGTACGTCCTTTGGGGGTAAAAGGGTTAATAATAATAATGATGATAATACTGTACAGTACTGTACGTGGTAAAAGGGTTTGTGTATCACCATGATCAGCAAAGCTGTATTAGTCAGGGTCACCCATACTACGTTGGTTTGCTGTGAGCAATCATACTAGTCGCCCACCATCACAAATGTGCAGTAGTCAGCATGATGATGAAAATGACTAAACTTCTAGCATGACTAAGGAAATGTGATGAGACTTTTTTTTCTGCAGTAGACTAGAAATGCCTGCATTTGTTGTTGTTGTAAGTAGCTACTGTAAAGTGCAATAATTAATCCTTGAATCCTAGTCAATAATCATAATTTATTGATGGTAATTTAAATGTGACAAAATATCTGCATTGTATTTCTTCCATACTTTGCTGGTGAGCAATTATGAATTATGTATGCTTGTGCATCTTATTAGTTCATACTGATTGATTACTGGAACTTCATAAGTTCAAACTTTCAGCAAATGTTTTTATGTTGAACAGGATGACATAAGTCTCTCTTTAGACAGTACTTTATTTATGAAAGACCTGTTTTAACATTGCTACTGATCTAAAACTTAGATTTAAATTAATTTATTCTCTTTTAGTTTATTTTCTTATTTCCTTTCCTCACAGGGCTATTTATCCATGTTAGCCCTTTGGCTTATAGTATCCTGCTTTTCCAAAATTTGTTGTAGCTTAGCTAGTAATGATGATGATAATTATTTTGCAATTGCAGATCGTGTCGGTGGCGATGCCAAGGAAACCATGGTGGCGCTTGATTTAGGAGGTGGTTCCACTCAGATTACTTTTGTTCCTGTGGAGAGTGAAACATTGAGGAGCACTCCTGAAGATTACCTCACGTCTATCTCGCTGCTTCACAAGGAACTGAAGCTCTATACACATAGGTAGCTAAAATATACATGAACTACATTTAGCATCTCTTTGTTGATGTCTTGCCGGATTATATACAGGAGAGGGGGTTCCCAGCCCCCTCGTCCCGTCCCTTTTAGTCGCCTCTTACGACACGCAGGGATAACGTTGTCAGGCTGGGAGGAACGTAGAGAGTAGAGGTCCCCTTTTTGTATTGTTTCATTTGTTGATGTCGGCTACCCTCAAAATTGGGCGAAGTGCCTTGGTATATGTATGTATGTATGTATTTAGCATTAAACCTCTTTCCTTTTATCTCTTGAAATTTTGTTATTTAGTGAGTTGTAATTCTAAAGACTTATCTCAAACCTACTTCAAATAGGTCATTTTAAATTACAGTAAGGGTTCTTTCATTTAGATTGAAGTTATTTGATTTATAAGGTTAGGTTCACTGTCATTAATGTTCCAACTTTGAAGAAAACATGAATTTTTGTGTAGTGACTATGGTATATCATGTTGCAGTTCTGAGGACTACTTTAATTTTTATTTAAAACAAATCATATTAGATTATAGGAAAGGTTCTTTTATTTAGATAAAAGTAATTTAATTAGGCATTAATATTATTAATTTTATGAAAAAATAACTGAATTTGTTTTGTGTAGTAACAGTGGTGTTTTATTGTTATTTATTGCTATTCTGTTTAGTATAACCCCTTTTTTGTCTCCAGCTACCTAGGTTTGGGGCTCATGGCTGCCCGTCAGGCTGTGCTCCTTAAACATCGAGGAGAAGATGGAATCATACGTTCTCCTTGCATTAACCCCATTATAGATCATCAGTGGAGTTATGGTGGTAACACATATACTGTGAGGTAATTATTATTTTATGATATTTTGTGGGTGTACTGGCCTATTACTTACAATTATCACATTCATGATCTTCTAATGTACCCTAACAATACAGAGTCATTTGTTAACCCTTTTACCCCCATAGGACTTACTGGTACGTTTCACAAAAGCCATCCCTTTACCCCCATGGACGTACCGGTACGTCCTTGCAAAGAAATGCTATAAAAATTTGTTTTTCATATTTTTTGATAATTTTTTTTGAGAAAATTCAGGCATTTTCCAAGAGAATGAGACCAACCTGACCTCTGACAAAAATTAAGGCTGTTAGAGCAATTTAAAAAAAATATACTGCAAAATGTGCTGGGAAAAAAATAACCCCCTGGGGGTTAAGGGTTGGAAATTTCCAAATACCCCGGGGGTAAAAGGGTTAAACAGACTAAAGAAGAGTGGACATTGCCCTTTACATGTGTCTTTGGATCATTTGGCTTCTAGCTGTTAATATTTTTTTCGTTCTTGTGAGTCTTGCACCTTTAGCTATAAGGAGAGAACAAGGCTGGATGACTGGAAGCCATAATCTAAGAAGAGTTTGTATAAAAAAAAGTTTCATATAAAGAAAATTAATTTGCCAAAATCCTAAAGTAGTTGGAATGAACTGTCGTTCTACATTTCAAGAACTGGATGATTGAGATCCATTAGATTGTTTGTGGTTGGGATTGCCAATTATAAAACCAAATTTCAGAGGAAAACCAGGGAGTTGTATTTGAAATGAAGAAACCCTGCTGAAAACAGTTGATTAAAGGCTTTTGCAATTGGTTAGACTTATACTTTTATGTAAGATGTAATGTGGAATATCTCTGGAGGCTTAACTTTCAAAGTATGCTGGAGAAATGATCAAATACTAAGAGAAAGAGGATGATCGTGCAACTAAGTTGAACGTCTTTGCTGGTAAAGTACTACTTATCCTGCTTCAAAAATGGTCCTGATGGTTTTGAATTTAATCATTTCTGATTTACATCCCCAAAGTAAAGACTTTTGGTTATTTTAAGCACATCCAAGTAAGAATAATTAAAACTGAATTTATATCGTATCTGTTTAAAAGATATAAAGAAGACAGAGCTTTGATTCCATGGGCTAGATGCTTAACTTTTGCTGTTTTGTCATCTGTCACTTTGATGTTTGTTCTTGATATAACTTAAGTTAATAAGAATTCTTAATGTTTGAAATTTGGACTTTTATTTTATTGCCTTTTCCCCATTCACCATGATAAGGATGGACCACATGATGCCATGGTGACCCGAGAGAGAGAGGGTTTCCCAGACCTGTGACCTCTTTTGCCAGATCCTCTTTAATCATTACCACCCAGGAGAGATCTTTCATAACCCATTTCTTTTTACAAGACCTAAACCCCACTCATGCTTTTTCTGACTGTATGGAGATTCTACTTTCTTTTTTTGAGCAAATAGTATTTCAAGGCCTTCTACTCCTAGACTATTGGTACTTATAAAAAAAGGTTCACATACTGCTTCTATCAGCATCAGTGAATGATCTACTTCAACTGACGTAAATTGAGGGATATCATAAGGTTTTACTCTTTGTAAGTAGGCCAAGAATAACTGCCAATCTATGTTGATTTCCATGCTGAGACACATTGGAGTTGATCTGTCTAAAAGGCCAAACATCATACACATTGTAATATCCATTATAATATGCACTCCTCTTACTTCTAAGCACATCTCTTGGACTCTAGATGGGGTACTATAGTCCATTCTTTTAGCGATGCATATTTGCACCGACTCGCAGTGGTGCCCTTTTAGCTCGGAAAAGTTTCCGGATCGCTGATTGGTTGGACGAGATAATTCCAACCAATCAGCGATCAGGAAACTTTTCCGGGCTAAAAGGGTACCGCTGCGAGTCGGTGCAAATCTGCATCGCTAAAAAAAATGGACTATAGTATGGTTATCTGGATTTCCTTATGAACTCATTTTCTTCATTGGGTTCAAAGCTCCTGTAACTGACAAAGATGGTAAGCTAGGTACAATCTTTGTTATACAATGTGGTCCTCAATTCTACTGAGATTATGGTAGCCATTTTTCCATAGTTCAGAGAAAATTATGTTTAAATGACCAATGGCCAATTGAGGAATGTATTATTACCAGATCTGGATTCTTTTGTATATGAAGACAAAGGCAAGATGCCATTATGTCTATTCAAGGTATTTAAAGTCAACATAGTAGAAACATTACCTAATTGAAACAAGATGAAGAAATACAAACATATCGAAAACAATCCAATTCATATGTCAAAGACTAGTTTTTTAAATTTAAATTTGATTTCTGATGCCCACTGTAATCATGGTAAGGCTTTTCTTTTACCTTTGATAAAGGCAAATCCCATAGCATTAAACGAGGGGATATTTATCTCGGTTTTCCAAAGAACTTGTCCCTGGACTAAGCTATAAATGCAAACCATTGTAGGTTCATTTATATTTGAATGATACTTAAATAGTTTGCTTATTTGTACAGCACCTTAGGATGCTAAGAGCATACTTATAATGGTTTTCTATAAGCTTTGAATTAAATACAATTTAATATTTTGTGCAAGACCCTTTTCATGGGGATTTTGTTTATGTTCTTGGATATAGGCCATTGTAGGATATTGATATAAAATTATAAAATGCATTATTTTTTTTTTCATATAATCAGAGGGCCAGAGCAAGCCAAATACCAAGAGATCAGAGGCCAGGCTGGTCGTCTGAGTGAAAACCGTCCTGTTGCCGATCATGCAACCTGCCTCAAGACTTGTGTCGAAGTCATAAAAGATCAGGTACGTTTCAAAGAAATGGTATGTGAAGAAGACAAATTTCATGTGATTATTATAACCTGTTGTGTACTCTATGTTGGGTAAGGGCAACCTACCCTATGTTGTTGACAAATAATCTATTATTGGGCAAGAAGTTCTCTTGAAGAGAGGAATACTGGAATTTTTTTTAGGATAATGTCAATATAAGTTCATTTAGAGAACAAAGTAATATGAACATCATGTGCGAGTCTAAAAATTTTATTTATCAAATTGCAATTTTTGTGATGACTGCAGTTACTACCTTATCTTTGTTCAGTAATTTCTATTCATCTGTGACTTTGTAAATTTATCGTATGTGATTGAAACTTTTCTGCTTGTGTTACAGGTTCATGCTCCTGCCGAATTGAGAACGAGAGATGTCATAGCATTCAGTTATTTTTTCGATAGAGCAACAGAGAGAGGGTTGATTGGTAAGGGACTCTTATCATTATTACTGTTCTACTTTGTTGTTATTTTTGATATATAATGTCACAAAAAATACCATATATATATTTGATTTTTCTTTTTGTGTTGAAATGGCAGCTGTTTGAACTGAGGAAGGTTTTGAGTTATGTAGTGGTATATTTTTGTGATACAAATTTTTATTCAAATAAAAACTCAATCATAAGTTGTCTGATCTGTCATGGGACAGTCTTAAAAATATTAGAAATAAATGCTTCCAACAGCCTTGATTCCTACTGGGTGACCTACTTTGTTCTCTTTACACTGTTGTGCCCTAATTACTAGATTGAATAGGCTTGTATAAAAAAAATAGTTTTTATAGTTTACAAACCTTGCGAGTGCATGCGACTCATAAAAAATGATGGCTAAATATTGAGACACACACACACACACACACACACACACACACACACACACACACACACACACACACACACACACAGATTCAACCCTTCTCACCCCCTCCCCCTTTCCTAACTAAAACCCGCTGGTTGGGTAATTTGTGGAAGATTGTAGTTTCCAAATGTACCTTTCAGGGTATCCCCTCTCACCAAGGTATGACTACTCCTTGTCCCCCTGCTGCTTGGCATGACAGGAAAGAAATATACTATGCTTATATATATAGCAAGGTTTGAGTCCCAGTCAAGCTTGATAGTTTCTTGTAGTTTCTGCAACCTCACCGTCCTTAATTTGTGCAAGCCTATAGGTATACTTAGTAAGTCATCAGCAATCATTACCTGACCCTCCCTGATCCTAGCTTGGGTGAAGAGGGCCCTTGGGTGTTTATCATATGTATATATGGTCGTTTTCTAGGGCATTGTCCTGCTGGCTAGGGCATTGTCACTGTCCCTTGCCTCTGCAATTCATGATCAGCCTTTAAACCTTTAACCCTTTTACCTCCAAAGGACGTACTGGTACGTTTCACAAAAGCCATCCCTTTACCCCCATGGACATACCGGTACGTCCTTGCAAAAAAATGCTATAAAAAAAATTTTTTTCATATTTTTTATAATTTTTTGAGAAAATTCAGGCATTTTCCAAAAGAATAAGACCAACCTGACCCCTCTATGACAAAAATTAAGGCTGTTAGAGCAATTTAAAAAAAGTATGCTGCAAAATGTGCTGGGAAAAAAATAACCCCTTTGGGGTTAAGGGTTGGAAATTTCCAAATAGCCTGGGGGTAAAAGGGTTAAAGAGGAACAAAGTCATCGGTAGAGCTGTGTACCACTCAAGTCTTCTTTATTGCTTACAGATCCCTTCAATGGCGGCACCATCTCAGTCCAAGAATTTCTGCAAGCTGCTGTACAAAGTAAGATATTAGCTGGATAAAAATAGTGAAAGTTTTTTTATTGTGAAATTTGTAATACAAGACGAAGAGAAACTGCTGAAGGCTCCTTTTTTTTCAAAGATTTTTTTCATTTTTTCAACAGCTTGCAATATTCCAAATGCAGAACAGCCAATGGCATGTTTAGATCTAACATACATTGGAGCATTCCTTACAACTGGTTATGGCTTGAAGGGTGACAATTCTATCAAGGTAGGTGTTAGTAACTATGTTTCTTAGATTTGTGTTTTGTTGATTTCCCCAAACATTTGACCCATTTCATTACAAATCCATTTTGTAGAATGAGCCCTTACACATCCTACGTGCTTCAGCTTCCTAGAAGGAAGAAAGAAATTGCTAGTCAGCTGGTTTTATTGCTCACGAGTTTCAAACAGCTGTATTTTTCAGTCTTCTCCACACAATAAGGGGATAAATTTGATTTTCGTGTGGCTTGCTCGCATATGGAAAGTAGACAACTATTGAAATGTACTGTATTTTCCTCTGCAGTTGATGGTAGTTTGCTAATGATAGAATGATTCAAGTATGGGGTTTCTTGTTTATTGATAGGTTTGAAATTATAGTATTCATATTGTTTTAGTGTCAGTAAATTTTAGCTAGCTAGTGAAATTATAGTATTCGTATTGTTGTAGTGTCAGTAAATTTTAGCTAGCTAGTGAAATTATAGTATTCGTATTGTTGTAGTGTCAGTAAATTTTAGCTAGCTAGTGAAATTATAGTATTCGTATTGTTGTAGTGTCAGTAAATTTTAGCTAGCTAGTGAAATTATAGTATTCGTATTGTTGTAGTGTCAGTAAATTTTAGCTAGCTAGTGAAATTATAGTATTCGTATTGTTGTAGTGTCAGTAAATTTTAGCTAGCTAGTGAAATTATAGTATTCGTATTGTTGTAGTGTCAGTAAATTTTAGCTAGCTAGTGAAATTATAGTATTCGTATTGTTGTAGTGTCAGTAAATTTTAGCTAGCTAGTGAAATTATAGTATTCGTATTGTTGTAGTGTCAGTAAATTTTAGCTAGCTAGTTATATACTGTAGTATATAGTGTTGTATAATATAGTATTAACTCATTTGTCTTTATTATATTACCTCATGAAAATAATGACAACCATGGTAGTTAACTTATTTAATGTGAATGCTCTAAATTCAAGTGGGAGTGCAAAGTATAAAATCTATTTATGTAGATACAGTATTAAACTTTTAAAAGAAGGACAATTTATCAAATGAAAATTAGATATGGATAACCCCTTGACTTATACAATACAATGTATGTTTGTTTTGCTTTCCCTTAATTGTCAAGATTCTTTTTTCCAATTTTGTAACTTAACCCTTTTACCCCCAGGCTCTTTGGAAATTTCCAACCCTTAACCCCCAAGGGGTTATTTTTTTCCCAGCACATTTTGCAGTATATTTTTCAATATTAAACTTAGCCGGTGATTATATAAGCTGCAGCTCTGCTGCCCGACAGAAAAACTCTACGCTCAAAATCCGCCAGCGATCGCTATGCAGGTAGGGGGTGTACTTCAACAGCGCCATCTGTCGTGCAGGTACTCAGTACTCAATGTAAACACAGAACTCAATTTTCTCTCTGTCGTGCCACCGGCAAGACCTACTAAATTCGCTGTTGCTTACTGGATTGGTTTTCACATATTTTGGTGAAGTACACATTTCTAGTTTTGAGCTTTCGCTTTGCAGACGTTATCTTCAATACATCCTTGCATTCTTTTGTTGATTTTGGATTATTTGTTGACGACTTTGGATAGATTTTGAATTCCCCTTTGACTAATTCAAAATGGCTGACCCTTCTCAAGTCCCTAAGTTCAGGAAATGTAATGCTAGGGACTGTTCAAGGCGTCTTCCGAAGGCCTCTATCGATCCTCACACCGTTTGTTCCAATTGTTGGGATAAGACCTGTCAATTGGAAGATCGATGTGAGGAATGCGTTGGGCTTTCGGAATTCGATTTCATCGAATTCCAGAAATACACACGTAGGCTAGAGAGAGATAGAGTCAGGAGAAGTTCATCTCGCTCCGTTGAATTTTCCTCTCCTCATGCCCCACAACCTATTCCTTCCCCTGTAGTGGTTGCTCCTGATCCCCCTTCTAGCACTCAACAACCTTCGATGGCAGATATGATGCGTGCCATCCAGGCTCTGGGTGAGAGAGTCGAGTCATTGGCTAGTGACCGTAACCAACTCATGGCAGACGTCAAGGAGTTGAAGTGTAAGAGTGCAGTGGGTAGTGACAAAGTGAGTGGTAGTGTTGTGGAAAGTGTTGTGGATAGTGTTGCGCTTGAGGGTTCGTCTGTTCGTGCCTGTCGTCCTCCCAGTCCGGGACCTCTTGCAAGCTCCCAAGCCCAGGGGAGAAGCAATGTCGTACGACCAAAGGGTTCGAGAGGCTTTAATCAGCGAACAGACGTTCCCTCCGTGGTTTCGGGCGTATCTAACCAAGATCGCCCCACCCACACGAAGACGAGAGAGCCCATTTATTCCTCGTCTGCGGAAGAGGTTTCTCGAAAGAAACCATGGACCAAGGTCTTGCGGCCTCTTAAGCGCAAGTCGGTCCCTTCCGCGCAAGCCCAACGGCCCAGTTGTAGCCACTGGGTCAGTTCGGACTCGCTGCAGTCTTCCGATGACTGCTCACCTCCTAAGAGAGGCAAAGCGGTACCGCATCAGGCAGTAACACCGTCTGTTGCCGCACCTGCTCCTGTAGACCCTAAGTGGTCTTTGCTGCAGACCATGCAGTCACAGTTAACGTCATTGATGCAGGACTTTCGTGCGGAGAAGGTTGACGCTGCACCAACCTCTAGCCTACAACCACCCACGGTTGTGCGTCCAGTGGACGCTGAGGCTACCTTCTCCCGCACTCCAGCTGTGAGAGTCCCGCCACCCATGCGTTCCAGTGTACCCTGCCAGCCGCATGTTGACGTTCAGCGACGCACGGAACCTGCCGTTGACATTCGCGAGTTACAACAACAGCCTAGGTTGTTTTGTTTTGACGCGGTGGGTCAACCTCCGCAACCCAGTGTGGTTACCTCTACTCGCCCACAGCAGACTAGACAGTCTGGAGTAGACGCTTTGCGTCCCCGCGCTGCTATGGTTGTTGCCAGTTCACAGACTGGGCAACAGTTCCATGACGTTGCGTCCGGTTCAGTCACGCGTGCACCCGTGCTGCCGGACTCAGCTGACCAGCCGATTCCTACTCCTTTGCCGCTTCCTCCTCAGTTTTCAGATGATGACGACGCTGCACACATTGACGACCCACATACGGACATCGACGAACCCAAGACCACGCAACCCTCCTTGGACTTTAGGAAAGTTCTTGCACTGTTCAGGGAGATGTATCTTGATCAGTTTGTATCTGCGGCCCCACGCTCTCCTCCATCAGAGTTTGCTTTAGGCACGCAGTCATCCGCGCCTGCCTTTACGAAACTCGTTCTCGCCCGCTCGTCCAAGAGAGCTTTACGAGTGTTGGGAGATTGGATGCAGTCCAGAAAGAACCTTGGGAAGACAGCATTTACGTTTCCCCCTGCGAGACTCTCTTCCAGATCGAGCGTCTGGTATGCCACGGGAGAAGTTCTCGGCTTGGGAGTTCCTGCCTCTGCCCAGGGCGACTTCTCAAGTCTAGTAGACTCTCCCCGCAGGCTAGCCATGAGACGCTCTAAGATATGTTGGTCTCCTTCAGACTTAGACCATCTGTTGAAAGGAGTGTTCAGAGCCTTCGAGGTTTTTAACTTTTTGGACTGGTGTCTGGGAGCTTTGAGCAGGAAGATCTCACCTTCTGACAAGGAAGCTTCCTTGCTCATTATGTCCTGCATGGACAAGGCCATACGTGACGGATCCAGTGAGCTTGCGGCTTCGTTCGTTTCCGGGGTCCTCAAGAAACGGGAAAACCTTTGCTCTTTCCTGTCAGCTGGAGTAACACCGTGTCAGAGATCGGAACTTCTTTTTGCTCCTCTCTCAAAGTGTCTCTTCCCAGAGGACTTGATAAAGGAGATTGCTGCCTCCTTGATTCAGAAAGACACCCATGACCTGGTTGCGTCTTCTGCCCGCAAAGCCACCCCTTTGCCTACCGTGTCTAGACCCAGGATGGACACTCCAGCGTCAAGATTCATTCCGTCCTTTCGTGGCAGAGCCTCCAGCAGAGGAGGTGCTCGTGCCGAAGGGAGACGTGGGAAGAAGAAAGGTACCAAGTCCTTTAAAGGCAGAGTCTGACTGCCACCTTCTTCAGACAGCAGTGGGAGCCAGACTCAAGAACTTCTGGCAGACCTGGGAGAAAAGGGGCGCAGATGCACAATCTGTGAAGTTGCTCAGAGAAGGGTACAAGATCCCGTTTGTCCGCAAACCCCCTCTAGCAACGTCTCCCATCGATCTCTCTCCCAGGTACAGAGAGGAAGACAAGAGGCTAGCTTTGAAGCAGGAGGTGTCTCTCTTACTAGAAAAGGGAGCGGTAGTCAAAGTCCGGGACCATCAATCCCCGGGCTTCTACAACCGTCTCTTCTTGGTGGTAAAGAAGACAGGAGGGTGGAGGCCGGTGCTAGACGTCAGTGCGCTGAATGTCTTTGTCACAAAGCAGACGTTCGCCATGGAGACCACAAAGTCAGTTCTAGCAGCGGTCAGGAAGGAAGACTGGATGGTCTCTTTAGACCTAAGGGACGCATACTTTCACGTCCCCATCCACCCAGAATCCCAACCTTTTCTGAGATTCGTTTACGAAAAGGTTGTCTACCAATTTCAAGCCCTGTGCTTTGGCCTAAGCATGGCTCCTCTTGTTTTTACGAGGCTGATGAGGAATATTGCCAAATTCCTACATTTAGCGGATATCAGAGCCTCCCTCTATTTGGACGACTGGCTTCTAAGAGCTTCTTCCAGTCGTCGCTGTCTGGAGAATCTAAAATGGACTCTAGATCTGATCAAGGAATTGGGTCTCCTGGTCAATATGGAAAAGTCCCAACTGGTCCCATCCCAAACTATAGTGTATTTAGGGATGGAGATTCACAGTCAAGCATTTCGGGCTTTTCCGTCGGCCCCCAGAACAAGTCAAGCCCAGGTATGCATCCAGAACATGCTAAAGAAGAAACGATGTTCAGTCAGACAGTGGATGAGTCTGATAGGGACGCTATCATCCCTGGAACAGTTCGTTTCGTTAGGGAGACTACACCTCCGTCCCCTGCAATTTCACCTAGCTGTATACTGGAAAAAGGACAAGACGCTAGAAGCGGTCTCGATCCCCATTTCCGAGAAGATGAAGTCATCACTGACTTGGTGGAAGGACAGTATCAACCTCAGAGAGGGTCTGCCCCTGGCAGTTCAGACCCCCAACCACGTTCTCTTCTCGGACGCATCGGACACGGGCTGGGGTGCGACATTGGACGGTCGGGAATGCTCGGGAACGTGGAACTCGAATCAAAGAACGTTACATATTAACTGCAAGGAGCTACTGGCAGTTCATCTGGCCTTGAAAAGCTTCAAGTCCCTCCTTCAAGGCAAAGTGGTGGAGGTGAACTCGGACAACACCACGGCCTTGGCGTACATCTCCAAGCAAGGAGGGACCCATTCTATGACGTTGTACGAGATCGCAAGGGACCTCCTCACCTGGTCAAGAGATCTAAACCTTTCTCTAGTAACGAGGTTTATCCAAGGCAATATGAATGTCATGGCGGATTGCCTCAGTCGGAAGGGTCAAATCATCCCAACAGAATGGACCCTACACAAGGATGTGTGCAAGAGACTATGGGCCACATGGGGCCAACCTACCATAGATCTCTTCGCAACCTCGATGACCAAGAGGCTCCCAATATATTGCTCACCAATCCCGGACCCAGCAGCAGTTCATATAGATGCCTTTCTACTGGATTGGTCCCATCTAGACCTTTATGCATTCCCCCCGTTCAAGATTGTCAACAAGGTACTGCAGAAGTTCGCCTCTCACGAAGGGACAAGGTTGACGTTAGTTGCTCCCCTCTGGCCCGCGAGAGAATGGTTCACCGAGGTACTTCAATGGCTGGTGGACGTTCCCAGAACTCTTCCTCTAAGAGTGGACCTTCTACGTCAGCCACACGTAAAGAAGGTACACCCAAGCCTCCACGCTCTTCGTCTGACTGCCTTCAGACTATCGAAAGACTCTCTAGAGCTAGAGGCTTTTCGAAGGAGGCAGCCAGGGCGATTGCTAGAGCAAGGAGGACATCCACTCTTAGAGTCTACCAGTCGAAGTGGGAAGTCTTCCGAAACTGGTGCAAGTCGGTATCAGTATCCTCGACCAGTACCTCTGTAACCCAAATAGCTGACTTCCTATTATACCTGAGGAAAGAAAGATCTCTTTCAGCTCCCACTATCAAAGGTTACAGAAGCATGTTGGCAACAGTCTTCCGTCACAGAGGCTTAGATCTTTCCAACAACAAAGATCTACAGGACCTCCTTAAGTCTTTTGAGACCACGAAGGAGCGTCATTTGGCTACACCTGGATGGAATTTAGACGTGGTACTAAGATTCCTGATGTCAGAAAGGTTCGAGCCACTACAATCAGCCTCCTTTAAAGATCTCACTTTAAAGACTCTTTTCCTGGTTTGCTTAGCCAGAGCTAAAAGAGTCAGTGAGATTCACGCCTTCAGCAGGAACATCGGATTTTCATCTGAAACGGCTACATGTTCCTTACAGCTTGGTTTTCTAGCCAAAAACGAGCTACCTTCTCGCCCTTGGCCGAAATCGTTCGATATTCCAAGACTTTCAAATATGGTTGGAAATGAACTAGAAAGAGTCTTATGCCCTGTTAGAGCTCTTAAGTTCTATTTAAGACGAACTAAATCTTTACGAGGACAGTCAGAAGCTTTATGGTGTTCTATTAAGAAACCCTTGTTGCCTATGTCAAAGAATGCAGTTTCCTATTATATCAGACTGTTGATACGAGAAGCTCATTCCCATCTGAATGAAGAAGACCATGCTTTGCTGAAGGTAAAGACACATGAAGTTAGAGCTGTCGCTACTTCAGTGGCTTTTAAACAAAATAGATCTCTGCAGAGTGTAATGGACGCAACCTATTGGAGAAGCAAGTCAGTGTTCGCGTCTTGTTATCTTAAAGATGTCCAGTCTCTTTACGAGAACTGCTACACCCTGGGACCATTCGTAGCAGCGAGTGCAGTAGTGGGTGAGGGCTCAACCACTACATTCCCCTAATTCCATAACCTTTTTTAATCTTTCTCTTGAAATGTTTTTTATTGTTGTTTTTGGGTTGTCCGGAAGGCTAAGAAGCCTTTCGCATCCTGGTTGATTTGGCGGGTGGTCAAATTCTTTTCTTGAGAAGCGCCTAGATTAGAGGTTTAGATGAGGTCCTGTAGTATGGGTTGCAACCCTTGATACTTCAGCTCCTAGGAGTCGCTCAGCATCCTAAGAGGATCGCGAGGCTCAGTAAGGAAGACGTACTTAAAAAAGGCAGAGTAATTGTTCAAGTCGACTTCCTTACCAGGTACTTATTTATTTTATGTTTGTTATTTTGAATAACTGCTAAAATGAAATAAAAATTCTTAGCTCATATGATGTAAACATATTTTGCTGGTCTCTACCCACCCCCCTGGGTGTGAATCAGCTATTATAATCACCGGCTAAGTTAAATATTGAAAAATGTTATTTTGATAATAAAATAAATTTTTGAATATACTTACCCGGTGATTATAAATTAAAGGACCCTCCCTTCCTCCCCAATAGAGACACAGTGGACCGAGGAGAAAATTGAGTTCTTTGTTTACAATGAGTAATGGGTATCTGAACGACAGATGGCGCTGTTGAGTACACCCCCTACCTGTGTAGCGATCGCTGGCGAATTTTTACGTAGAGTTTTTCTGTCGAGCAACAGAGTTGCAGCTATTATAATCACCGGGTAAGTATATTCAAAAATTTATTTTATTATAAAAATAACATTTTCCAATATTAAACTTACCCGATAATCATGTAGCTGTCAACTCCGTTGCCCGACAGAATTCTACGGAAGGGATACGCCAGCGATCGCTATACAAGAGGGGGGTGTACTCACAAGCGCCACCTGTGGCCAGGTACTGCAGTACTTCTTGTTGACACCACTTCAATTTTTCCTCTGTCGTGCTTCCGGCAAGACGTTCATGGATACGCTTATAATTTTGGAGTCTTGTTCACGGTTTTTGGTGAAGTATTGCTCTAAGATTTCAGCTTTCGCTATTCAGGAAGTTTTATTATTAGCTTAGCTAACTTTTGGAATTAATTTGATTAATTATGGTGACGAAGAGAGTATGAACTCTCTTTCACCTTTAAATGGCCGACCCTTCCCTTAGACGGAAGTGTTGGTGTCTAAGAGAGTATAGACTCTCTTTCTTAATTTTGCTTAACAAAAGTTATAGATTTATTTTATATCTCTCCGCCTTTTATAGGCCTCTTCGATTAACTTCCTTTTTTATAAATTTATTAAAATTAATTTTTATATTTGTTTATATTCGACCTTTCCTAATAGTAGGCGGTCTTTTCTTGTACCGAAGTTAATTAACATTGAGCCCGTCATTTCGGTTTTACCTGTTAACATATTATGCTATTTTAATGTTTTTGAAAGAATTTCTTTGATAGTCTCGTACTGTTTCAAAGTTGAACTAACGTTTTGTTTTGTCTCTGCAGTTGTTGACGTTCAGAACGTTCAACT
Source organism: Palaemon carinicauda (assembly GCF_036898095.1). Classification (NCBI taxonomy): domain Eukaryota; kingdom Metazoa; phylum Arthropoda; class Malacostraca; order Decapoda; family Palaemonidae; genus Palaemon; species Palaemon carinicauda. The sequence goes on from NC_090740.1 coordinate 3,708,632, forward strand.
TGCACTCTATCGTTACGATAGAAAGAGAATTTTCACGGTGTCACGTTGCAGCAAGAGTAAACCGTTTATAGCGTTTTGTTCATTCTTTCTTAGCTTAATGGTTTTAATTCTAATAAAGGAACTTTTAATTTGGGAAATCTTTCAGTTTTTTTCCTTTAACAATAATATGTTTTAACGAGTATATATGATTGGGCTCTTCTCTCAGGTTCTAAGTCAAGAGAGAGAGAGAGAGAGAGAGATAGAGACGGAGGGAGAGAGAGCTGGATAAACGTTTCGTTCAAGCGAGTAACGTTGTTATCGTTTTTGCTCTTCTCCCTAGTCTCTTTAGGGGAAGAAGGTAAACGTTTCTAGAGTTTATTCTTGTTCTCAAGCTTTATGCGGTGAGAGATTTTAAACGTAGTTTATTTGATCTAGTGTTTAGTCTCTTTCCAGCCACTGAATTATTTATCTTTCATTAGATTTTTCTGTTACATTGTAATTCTGTTTTCGCAATTACTAACTTTTAAGGAAGGATAGAATTGCGTGTTTCAGGTACAAACCACTTAAAGTTTCGAGTTCAGTGAAATAAGTGCAAACAGAAATTCAAAAGTGATAAGTGATTAGCGCAAAGTGTGTCAGTGTTGTGCGTGAGGGTACTTCTGTGCGTGCCAGTCGTCCTCCCAGTCCGGGACCTCTTGCAAGCTCCCAAGCCCAGGGGAGAAGCAATGTCGAAGGGCAAAAGGGTTCGGCAGGCCTTGATCGGCGCACAGAAGTATCCTCGGTGGTTGCGGGCGTGTCTTACAGAGACCGTCACTCCCACCCGCAGACGATTGAGCCCTTATTTTACTCGTCTGCAGAAGAAATTTCGGGGAGAAAACGCTGGACTCAGGTCTCAAGACCTCTTAAACGTAAAGTCCAGACCTCTAGAGTTCAACAACCCGGATGCAGTCATTGGGTTAGCTCTGACTCTCCGCAGTCATCAGGTGACTGCACACCTCCTAAGAGAGGTAAGATGATGCCGCAACAGACCTCATCTTCTGTTAAGGCTTTGCCTCAGCAGACCTTAGCGTCTGCCGACCCCAAGATGACTTTGCTGCAGTCCATGCAGTCACAACTTGCGGTCTTAATGCGTGAGTGTCAGGCTGAGAAGGTTACACCTCCTCCTGCGATCGCTCCGCCTCACCGCAGTCCAGTCTGCCAGGCGTACGATGTTGAGGTTCCTCAGGATACCTTACCGAGTACTGAGTTGCCAGTTACCAGCGGTGTGCAGCAACCTCCGCCTTCCTTAAGGCAACCTCAGCAATGGGAGCAGGAATCTTATGCCTTACTTCCTCCGCTTCCGCTTGCGGTTCCACCAGCGAGGCAACAATCTCTTGAGGTACGACAACCTCTTCCATCAATGAGGCAGCCACCTCAGCACTCGCTGCAGCGACCTCAACCCTCCTCAAGGCGAGAGCCTCAACTCCTTAGGCTAGCACCTCAGGAACCTCAACTCGCGAGACAAGAACTGCGTTCTGCGCAGCCGCTACCTCAACTCTCGCAGCTCACACCTCAGGAACCTCAACTCGTTCCTCAGGAACCTGCTACTGCGCATCCGCAACCCTTACAGCAAGCGCAACTCTTGAGGCAGCAACCTCATGCTATGAGTCAGCCACCTCAACGCATGCATCTGCCACTTTCTCCTCAACTTGAGCCTCTTCCAATTCAACTTGGAAATAACAAATGACAATAATAACACCTCATTACTTTCATAACTTGCATTCGTAATCATATACATGTATGCCTACACAAACATTATGATAATGGAGGTTATTTGTATTACTTAATATAAAAATATATATGTATTCCTTGCAATATATTTTTAACAAAATCGCAAAAGAGGGCAAAAATATCTTCAAAACAAAAATGAATCATGAGTTATGAATGTAAGGTAAATATTATGTTGATATTAAAACCCCATGCAAGCATGCATGAAGTAATGCAGTGTTGCCAACAGGGCGAGTTTCCCTTTCCTGAGGTGAAGTAGATTATAGTACATTTAGTGCAGCTTAATTCTACGATTATCATGCCGGCTATCAAATTCATCAACAAAACAGTCTAAATCAATTCCCTCGACACGTGCACTTTCAATGGACAGTAATGCGATATTACTCACTCTAGCACTGGTCATGGAATTTCTGAGAAATGTTACACGCCATGCAACACGCTCTGCTTACCTTACAGCATGCTCTACATACAGCATGCTCTGCATACAGCATGCTCTGCATACAACATGCTCTGCATACCTTACCGCATGCTTCTCAGTCACACATCTTTGGTTGTTGCCAACTCACTAGACTGTCAAGCAGTTTCATAACGTTGCCTTCTAGTCTGCTGCTTTTGCACCAGTGAAACCCCCACTGAGAGAACTTAGCTTTTCTCGGATATGGTCCCTGTAGATGAGAAAGTGCTTTTCTCCCTCCTTCTGATATTCCCTTGAGGACTCTGTCATTTGGAGAGGAGCCTTTAGCTGCGTAGCCTCATATGAACTTTTATTTAAGCATAACATGCTTCCAGGGAAGGTAATGGTTCCACTTCAGTCGCTAACCCCGTCTGTTACCACACCTGCTCCCATAGACCTTGAGCTGTGTTGCAAGACATGCAGTCCAAGCTTAGTCCTTGTTAGAGGATTTTTTGTTTACGGAGTCAGTGTGTCACTGGGAAGACGTTCAACAACCAACAGAAGTGACTTGTTGTGACGCAGTGCGGCAACCTCAGCAACCCGATAAGGAGTTGTCTGTACGACCCAGACAGTCTAGACAGCTTCGGGTTGTCACTGTACTTCCTCGCTTCCCCATGGTTGACAGTTCACAGACTGTGCAGCAGTACCATGATCTTGTGTCCGGCTCCGTCAGACGACTGGCTTTTAAGAGCTCCCACAAGTCGTCGCTGTCTGGAGATTCTCAGATGGACTATGGATCTGACCAAGGAACTGGGCCTCCTGGTCAATTTTGAGGAGTCTCAGCTCGTCCCATCCCAGACCATTGTCTCCCTGGGTATGGATCTTCAGAGTCGAGCTTTTCGGGCTTTTCCGTCGGCCCCAAGGATCTTCCAAGCCCTAGAATGCATCCAGAGCATGCTGAGAAGGAACCGATGCTCAGTCAGGTAGTGGATGAGTCTAACAGGGACACTTTCATCGCTGGCCCTGTTCATCGTGTTAGGGAGACTCCACCTCCCCCCCTTCAGTATCATCTAGCTGCTCACTGGATAAAGGACATGACGCTAGAGACGGTCTCAGTTCCTGTTTCCGAAGAGAGGAGGTCTTCTCTCGCGTGGTGTAAGAACAGCTTTCTTCTCAAGGAAGTCTACCTTTGGCTGTTCAGAAACCCGACCGCCGTCTCCTCTCGGACGCATCAGACACGGGCTGGGGTGCGACTTTGGACGGACAGGAATGCTCGGGAACATGGAATCAGGAGCAAAGGACACTTCACATCAATTGCAAGGAGTTGTTGGCGGTTCTTCTGGCCTTGATAAACTTCAAGTCCCTCCAGCTTAACAAAGTGGTGGAGGTGGACTCTGACAACACCACAGCCCTGGCTTACATCTTCAAGCAGGGAGGGACTCTTTCGTGAAGTTGTTCTAGATCGCAAGGGACCTCCTCATCTGGTCTAAAGATCGAAAGCTCACGCTGGTAACGAGGTTCATTCAGGGCGGTATGAATGTCATGGCAGATCACCTCAGCCGGAAGGGTCAGGTCATCCCCACAGAGTGGACCCTTCACAAGAATGTTTGCAGCAGACTTTGGGCCCTGTGGGGTCAGCCAACCATAGATCTGTTCGCTACCTCGATAACCTAGAGACTCCTGTTGTATTGTTCTCCGATTCCAGACCCAGCAGCAGTTCACGTGAATGCTTTTCTGCTGGATTGGTTCCATCTCGACCTGTATGCATTCCCGCCGTTCAAGATTGTCAACAGGGTACTTCAGAAGTTCTCCTCTCGCAGAGGGACACGGCTGACGTTGGTTGGCTCCGCTCTGGCCCGCGAGAGAATGGTTCTTAGAGGTACTGCAATGGCTGGTCGACATTCCCAGGACTCTTCCTCTAGGAGTGAACCTTCTACGTCTACCTCACGTAAAGAAGGTACACCCAAACCTCCACGCTCTTCGTCTGACTGCCTTCAGACTTTCGAAAGACTCTCAAGAGCTAGGGGTTTTTCGAAGGAGGCAGCCAGAGCGATTGCCAAAGCAAGGAGAACATCCACTCTCAGAATCTATCAGTCTCAAGGGGAAGTCTTCCGTAGCTGGTACAAGACCAATGCAGTTTCCTCAACCAGTACCACTGTAACCCAGATTGCTGGCTTCCTGTTATATCTAAGGAAAGTAAGATCCCTTTCAGCTCCTACGATCAAGGGTTACAGAAGTATGTTGGCAGCGGTTTTCCGCCACAGAGGCTTGGATCTTTCCACCAACAAAGATCTACAGGACCTCCCTAGGTCTTTTGAGACCTCAAAGGAACGTCGGTTGTCCACTCCAGGCTGGAATCTAGACGTGGTCCTAAGGTTCCTTATGTCATCAAGATTTGAACCTCTCCAATCAGCCTCTTTTTAGGACCTCACATTAAAAACTCTTTTCCTCGTGTGCTTGACAACAGCTAAAAGAGTAAGTGAGATCCACGCCTTCAGCAGGATCATTGTTTTCACATCTGAAACGGCTACATGTTCCTTGCAGCTCGGTTTTTGCTAAACGAGCTTCCTTCACGTCCTTGGCCTAAGTCGTTCGAGATCCCAAGCCTGTCCAACTTGGTGGGGAATGAACTGGAGAGAGTACTTTGCCCAGTTAGAGCTCTTAGGTACTATCTAAAAAGGTCTTAACCTTTACGAGGACAATCAGAAGCCTTATGGTGTGCTATCAAGAAACCTTCTTTTCCAAGTTCTAAGAACTCAGTTTCTTACTATTCAGGCTTCTGATTAGGGAAGCACATTCTCATCTGAAGGAAGAAGACCTTGCTTTGCTGAAGGTAAGGACACATGAAGTGGGAGCTGTGGCTACTTCAGTGGCCTTCAAACAGAGCCATTCTCTGCAGAGTGTTATGGATGCAACCTATTGGAGAAGCAAGTCAGTGTTCGCATCATTCTATCTCAAAGATGTCCAGTCTCTTTACGAGTACTGCTACACCCTGGGACCATTCGTAGCAACGAATGCAGTAGTAGGCGAGGGCTCAGCCACTACATTCCCATAATCCCATAACCTTTTAACCTTTCTCTTGAATACTTTTTATGGGTTGTACGGTCGGCTAAGAAGCCTTCCACATCCTTGTTGATTTGGCGGGTGGTCAATTCTTTCTTGAGAAGCGCCGAGGTTAAAGGTTGTGATGAGGTCCTTTAGTATGGGTTGCAGCCCTTGATACTTCAGCACCTTAGAGTTGTTCAGCCTCCTAAGAGGAACGCTGCGCTCAGTAAGGAAGACGAACTTATTTAAGGCAGAGTAATGGCTCAAGTCGACTTCCTTACCAGGTACTTGTAATTTCATTGTTATTTTGAATAACTGATAATATGAAATACGGGATACTTAGCTTCTTGATATACATGTACACTGGTTTTCACCCACCTCCCTGGGTGTGAATCAGCTACATGATTATCGGGTAAGTTTAATATTGGAAAATGTTATTTTCATTAGTAAAATAAATTTTTGAATATACTTACCCGATAATCATGATTTAATTGACCCACCCTTCCTCCCCATAGAACCAGTGGACCGAGGAAAAATTGAAGTGGTGTCAACAAGAAGTACTGCAGTACCTGGCCACAGGTGGCGCTTGTGAGTACACCCCCCTCTTGTATAGCGATCGCTGGCGTATCCCTTCCGTAGAATTCTGTCGGGCAACGGAGTTGACAGCTACATGATTATCGGGTAAGTATATTCAAAAATTTATTTTACTAATGAAAATAACATGTTTCAATATGAACGGAGTTAGTGAGGATCGACAATTGATTTCTCGGTTTTGTTGGATACAATTAAGTGAAATAATTCTTATTTCTTTGGATTTTACACTATTGAGAAAGCATGTATTCTTTTTGTTACAGTTGTATAAGAAGATCGATGGTTACGAAATAAGCTGGGGCCTCGGTCTAGCATTCCACATCATAAACAATGGAATCTAAGTGGGTGGTATAATTCAATGGTGGTGTGAGAGGTTGTGGTTGATGAATGCTGTTGTTATGCTGTTAGGAAATTATTTAGAAAGTCATAACAAATGTACTAAGCCAAGTGGAAAGGTACATAACAACTGTGATTTAAGCATCAAATTGATAATCAGGGGGCATTTTGCTTTTCTGTTTGAATTGTACGATGAATTATATGTGGGTACTGTTAGTGATTCTCAGCTTTTTATACAATGCCCTGGTCTTTTCGAGACAGTGGAAATTTTATTTTTTATGAATTATCATCACACCAATTTTCTTATGTGCAGATTTTAATTTTTAACCAATTTACAGAACTTTTTATGAATAGCTTTCTTATGTAAGATGACAATCACATAAACAAAATTATACATCACTTGTCAACCAATTAAAATAATATTTTTGCTGACTTGCAGATTAGTTTAAGTACTGTATCAGATATTGCTGGTCTTTGTTTTTATGAAATATGAACTTGACATGTTTCGGCAAACAACCGAATTTTAACCACCACCTGTTTTTATGTAAGTGTGCCACTCTTAGAATATACCTCATTATTCAAGTATACTAGGGAAGGTACTAGGTTTGGTAGAAAGACGCATTCATTTTGCTATCTTCCAAAACTTTTTGCAAAACTGAAGTCATGCATGCCTGTCACCTTGCCATCAATGTCAGCATCTTTATGAAGAAAAAAGGACAAGTGGGTTTCAAATAAGCCGTGCTTGATGGGGTCCTTCATCCTTCCTTCATTCAGCTTTCTCAGCTAAGAATAATATAACTTTAATAATTCCAACAAAAGTATTTTTGGCTTAGTGAAACTACATTGCGAGAAATTTTAGTATACAAATTTTCCCCAATTAATTTTTAACATTAAAGTTGAGGTAAAGCTTTTGGCCTAGACATTTTTCACATTGTACATTTTGATGACAAATAAACAAGAGGTTGATCGTGTATGAAGATAATAGTATAAAGTTTATTATTCTGACATGCAATTGATTCTTTAAGAAAATTCCTATTGCAGAAAACAACTGAAAGTTCTGTAATTCATGCACTCTGTTCCTTATTGTAGCTTGCATAAAAAAAGTTCATGTGGAAGGACAAGTTGTCACGTGTCATTCTGATTTATTTGAACAATCTTGAAACCTTAGCAGTGAATGTGTAGAAACTGCCTGAGAGTTACCAGAAATTTGATTTAGGTGGCTTTGATATTTGAGTTAGAATACAAGAGGGTTTCACAGTTTCGGGATATTGTTTATGATGAAGTTTGTTTTGTTTTGCAGATACCATTGAGAATCAAATGACTGTTGGTTATTTAATTTCTTGTTGATATTGTACAGGTTTTTATCTTGTATGTGTCACTTCTTATAAGGAGTATGTGGTATATTGTTGACTAGGTTGATAAGCAAGTATTGATATATATATATTTATTACTTAATACATCAATTATTTAGTTACCAATGCCTATGTATTAAGCTGAAGGAAGTTGTAATAAATATAGTTGTTTTGAGAGTGTGTTGGTATGTTTTCCATTTATTGTGAGCAATAAACATTAAACCAATCGAGATAAGAGGTGTGATCAAATGATTGAACTACAAGGTTAGGTAGGTATCAAATTTGAAATGATTTATATTGAAGTAAATATTGATGAATTACAGAGTACGTATGTCACTTTTTTATTGTATTATTCTTAGGTTTATTAAAAGAATGACCTCATAATTTGATGGTAATGAAGATAATTTTGTGATTTTGAGATTTTGTTTACATACAGCAAATCTGGTGCAATGACCACAACTTGTGGAATGCTGAACTCTTGTTACCGAGGCTTTAACCCTCTGTAATTCTGACAATTTCAAATTATGTTTTATCAGATATCTTAATTCTTATCCTTATTTAGCAAGGTTTTTTTAGCCTTTATATAGTTCAGAGGCTTTAATTTCTCTTTGTACTACACAGTAGTTACCATGAACATCATATTCTCCTCCTCACACAGTTAGAAAACTTTTTATTTCATATTTCTGTACCTTGTTTTTATAGTCACTGTAGGAATGGGGATTGGTTGGTAGTTAGATACTTCATTCATTTACTTTGAAATAACATCCATCACATACATTTGTAACAGTTCTTGTTCGCCCGCAAGTTTGCGAGACAGACTTGCAAAGACTCTCCATGGATTTCAAGAGATTTTATTCTTTTCCTCATGTTAGTGAAGTGTACATTTTATATTCAGTGAGAAATTTAGATGTTAAGTCTAAAAGTATACTTTTGTCCAAGATTCTTTACAAGGAGTACAAAAAGTCAATGTTTTTTTTAAGCAAATGTACATAATTTCCATCTGCTGGTCACTGTGTTGTGGTTCTCTGATACTCCCTTTTAAGAATAAAAGTTATATTTTGGGGTTATAAATATAAAATTATTTAGTTATAAAACATATTTCAAAAAATAATTGGTTAAGAAACTTTTATTTTAAGATTTTAAAGTGCTACAAAAATTAGATACGGTGCTGAAAGAAAGGCTAAAGAAAAAACTTAAAATTAGTGTGAGTCAGTTTACAAAACTGAGGAGAGTAGAAATTCATATTACGTTTTATCTCGTAAAGAGAAAGTTGTATGCGCAAAAAAGTACATGCTAATGCGATTTCCTTCATTTTTATTATTATGAATTTGGAATGGTTAGATCTATTAAAAAGTATCGTTCTCCTCCTCACCTATAGATGAAACAAGTTGCTAAACTATGAACCTTTTTGGAATGCAGGAACGTCTTTGGATAATCATTCATATTTTGCAGTTTATACCTTTATATCAGCTGAACTCGGCTGAGTCCCTGGTTAGGCTGGAGGAACGTAGAGAGTAGAGGTCCCCTTTTTTTTTTGTTTCTTTGTTGATGTCGGCTACCCCCCAAAATTGGGGGAAGTGCCTTTGGTATATGGATGGACCTTTATATCAAAGTATCAAGGGCACAGAATGGAATTGGAGCTGAAAGGTGCAGAAGCTTTAAGAAGTTTGTTTCCAGATTCTTATTGGTTTGTATAATTACTTCATAGCCTAACGTCATCAACCCTCCTAACATTACCAGTAGGGAATTTTCATCTGTTGAAAGATATTTATCATTGGTAGTTAATTTGTTACTTTAGGATTACATATCTTTTTGAAACGGTTTCCAATGTTTATGGTGGTACTACTGCTACTACAATTAGGCTTATTAACGTAACAACCAAAATCACTTTTATTCTTTTAGGGGAGTCCTTTTATTATGTAACTGGTATGATCATCATTAAATTTACCATAAATATTTTTCAGTATTTCTATTATAGAAATAATTGTCTATTTCTGTAACATGATTTATCAGAGGTTTTTATCAATAAAAAAATTTCCTTCGCTTTTGGGAGTTTATGATGCCTGCTATGTCAGTGGTTCAATTTGTATTTATTTGTAAAATGTGGTTTTATTCTAGATTTTGATTATAGGTGCTGTTGTGTATTATTGTATTGAAAATTATTTTAATGATCCTACCCTGTCATTCATATTGCTTCTCTGTTGCAGTTAAAAGTTGATATCTACCCTAAAACTAAAAAAAAAAATAAAATTGCTGTTATCTTTACTTGCAATTGCTCTCTGCCTCTATGGTAGTATTGGGATTATATGGCAGTGCATGTTTATACTGTCACTTGGGTATGCCATGTCCCTTTGTCTTCCAGTTCTTTACCCACATTTCAGATTGTGATTTTGTGTTTAAGTCCCTGATTTAGGCTGAAGGAACATAGAGAGTAGAGGTCCCCTTTTTGTTTTGTTTCATTGTTGGTGTCGGCTACCCCCCAAAAATGGGGGAAGTGCCTTGGTATATGGATGAATGGATGGACCATCTGATTCTCTCTCTTTCCCTTCCTCCCTCCTTCTCTTTCGCACACACCACTATTAATTGCAATTGTCTGTCTTGAAGGTAAGAACTCTATAATAAAACTATTTTTTGTTGCATATCATAGTAATCTTTTATATAATTTTGTGAGTTTATGTTAAGTATTCTTATGTTTATGCTATGCAGTATTGCAATCAAAAACATGTTTTTTTCCATTGTTATTATCATTGATTTAGGTGTTTTTAGAAGACGGGAATGGATTAGATTTTATTCCATTATGTTGTGGAAAAATTGAATTGAGATACAAGCAAATTGATATACGAGCTTGGTCCAGGAATGAATTGTACTCATTGTCGAGGTGTTATTGTACCAAACCATTATCATCATACAACAGGTATATTATTCATGAGTGGTTTCCCTTCTGGGGAAGGATTTCTTCATCTGACCATGCACGATTCATCTTAGCCAGACCCTGTCAGTCTTCTCATCCCTATGAAAGACAGGTATGAGGTTAATCATCTCCTTTGTTCCCTTATGGGGCTAGGCAGACTGACATTTCCAGGGAAGGAAAAATACCAACTAGTTTGGTTCTAGGAGTACTTCTAACCCACCAAGCAATGTCTCTCCTTATTTACTTACTTTAGTTTAACCTTAAGGGCTGTTTTTTCTGGTCCTATACAGCAGGGGAACCCTACTCTCTACAGGCCCTCCACAGTCATTTTATCATGTTCGTTCAAAAACATGCAACATTTCATTTAAAGGATGATATTTGGTTGTTTGTGTCAGCCCTGTGGTAGGGGTGTAAGAATACTACCACCGTATGTCCTGCGTGTCGTAGGAAGCGACTAAAAGGACAGCAGTCTGCCTTGCAGTATTGATTTTTAGCAAAAGGCTAGGTCCACTGCCAGTAACTGTGGAAACTGCAGAAACTGCTGCCGTGCAGTTGGACATTTCAGTCGGAGGTTAGGCCCACTTCCAATAACTGTGGCTGGTGACTGCAAGGGCATGCAATAATAAAAACTCTGCCAAATTATTAACCTTGCCTGATGCCAGTAACTGACCCCTAATGTAGGGATAATATTGGGAAAGAGGAAGGTTTGTTGTTCGCTCAAGAACAATTAACCAATTTTTAAAGTAATTTTTATTTTTCCTAGCTACACAAACCTAAATCCTTAGTTAAATTTCCCTCCTCAACTACCCCTCTTAGTCCTGAGCCGATAGGTCAAATTGAGGGTTTTCTGACTAGTGATGGGATGGGGCTACTCGCTCGCGCTTACCACCTGTCGTTTAACTACCTCAATAAACAATTTCATCAGCTGTTCCAGCTTACGTTGAAAACGTCTCCCTATTTAAAGGATTCAGGTTTGTATAGCTAGAAAAATACAATTTTTAAAAATTGTGATATTTCTGTGATCTGATTAGTTCTTTATGATAATCATATTCTGCGATAGAAGATTGGGCTGGCAGGTTGAATCCAAAGATCCATCTGCTCTCTAAAATAATCCCTCAGAGTAATCTTTATCTTCAATGTGGCACTCTTAACAGTGCCAACAGGATTCACCAATCTTATTGAAAAATACAATGATGGTCCATCACTAACGGTCCTGGTAGGAGGAAGGCTTTCCCAGTTTACAGGTTCGGAAACCCAATTCTTAGATCCTATCCATGGTGGCCGAAGTGGTAACGTCAGACTGGTGTTCGAGTCCCGCTCAAACTTGTTAGTTTCTTTGGTCGCTGCTACTTCACCATCCTTGTGAGCTAAGGACGGGAGTTTGGGTGGGCATTAGGTCTATCAGGCGAATCATCAGCCTTTGCCTGGCCCTCCTTGGTCCTAACTTGGGAGGAGAGGTGACTTGGCCACTGATCATATGTATATATGGTCAGTCTCTGTGGCATTATCCTGCTCGATAGGTCAATGCTATTGTCCCTTGCCTCTGCCTTTCTAGAGCTGCCTTTAAACATTTAAAAAAAAAAAGGGAATGGTATCAAATTCCTCTACTGAAATCCATCCTTGTCCAAGGAGCCTTTTTAATTTGCCCATCTTTTGAAATTAAATTTTACAAATCTAGAGAAGAATATGATAGATTGTTTTTTATCCATTCCCAGGATTTTATAAATGGTTGTAGTACCCAAGGCATAAGGGTAGTGGAGGCCAGTTTTTGATACCTCAACTTTAAACAGTTATACAGTTCTCACCAAGTTTTCCATGGAAATACCTCCAACAGTCCTGGGAGCAGTGAGGAAAGGATATCTCTCTCTCTCTCTCTCTCTCTCTCTCTCTCTCTCTCTCTCTCTCTCTCTCTCTCTCTCTCTCTCTCTCTCTCTCTCTCTCTCTCTCTCTTTTTTTTTTTTTTTTAATACTTGACAGACACTTACACAATTGACTCATTCAGAGTCAATGAAACTCCTTTAGTTTATGAACAGGTCAAAGGTTTACCAATTTGAATCCCTATGTTTTAGTCTCGGATGATGTCTCCCATCTGAAAATGGCATCAAGAGTTTAGTTATACCTGGATGATTGATATTTTTACTCTGGTTACTCAGGTTTTTTAAAAGTATAGCAATCCTGGTCAATAGGAAGAAATCTCTTCAAGTTCCCTCTCAAAGGATTCTATTTTGGAATGATGATAGCAACAGTACTTTTGGGGGCCTTTTCATCAGAAAAGATTCATTCCTTTATTTTCTTATTGGAGAAATTCAAGCAGATGAAAGCGGCGTTGGGTTGGATTTGAATGAGGTTAATGGGCACCGTGTCATCTATAGAGAAGATAGATTCAATGGCTCACTTAAAGATGAGGGAATTCCAGTTCCATCTTCATTGTCATAGGAAAAAATGTCTAATCTGGACAGGACTTGTATTCCAGTGATGGAGGAAAAGTTTCCTGCTACCTGATTGGTTAGAATTATCTTGTCCAACCAATCAGCGATCAGGAAACTTTTCCGAGCTAAAAGGGCACCCCTGTGAGTCGGTGCAAATCTGCCTCACTAAAAAAAATTTGACTACAGTGAACCCTCGCTACTTCGCGGTTCGACAATCGCGGATTCACCACTTCGCGGGGTTTTCCCATAACCCATATATATATACATATCGCGGATTTTCCGGAAAATTCGAAAATACCGCGAAATCTGAAGACAACCAAATACGATATTTTGTTACCTGTAATTCCATTAATACTGTAATTAGTAATATCTGCTCTTACTGATTGTTCATTGCATTACATATGATATATAATTCAGCACAGAAAGAAATAAAACACGAAAAGAGAATGTGATCATACGATAATTCAGTACGTAGTAAAATTAAATCGAACATGAAACGCAAATCAGATGCAGTCATACCATATTAGAATGGTGTGTACTGTAATGGATGTGCTTCTTTTCCATGAATCTTTTGTATGTATACGTACGTAGTACAGTACTGCATCCAATAATATTCTTTGTTGCAAAAATCACATTTCGAATACTGTAAGCGTACGAGAGAGAGAGAGAGAGAGAGAGAGAGAGAGAGAGAGAGAGAGGCGTAAAATAGCGTACGTAAATTTTTATTATTATTGTTATTATTATTATTATTGTTGTTGTTGTTGATAAAATTATTATTGTTATTATTATTAATCATTATTATTATTATTACTGTACAGTATTATTATCATTATTATTATTATTATTACGGTTCAAGCGCTGATAGATGACGAATCAAAACTCAAGTTTTGTTATCTAGCCTGTGATTGGTGTTTTGCCCGCATCTTCTACCCGCAGCATCAAAGTTCTCGCGGGGCTGGATCGTTCACTTTCTCTTTCCGCGTATTGCTGAGTAGACGTTCTTAAGTTTGTGAAGTTTAATCTGTGCTGTGTGCGACTGTTTTAAGTTGAACTTTTTGTTGAACTTTCTGTTAAATCCTACTGTACAATGCCTCCCAAGCGTTCTGCTTCTAGTAAGGCTGGTAGTGAGCCTAAACGCCACCGAAGGATGATGACGATAGCTGAGAAGGTTACGCTTCTCGACATGTTAAAAGATGGTAGAAGTTACGCGGCCGCCGGCCGCCATTTTGGCATCAACGAATCCACCGTTCGCTATATCAAAAAGGACGAGGCGAACATTAGAAAGACTGCTGCAATCACCTTTAGCAGATCAGCGAAGCGAGTCGTTACAACGCGTAATAAAACGATCGTACGCATGGAAGGTGCTTTAGCTGTGTGGATTGCCGACTGCCGGAAGAAGAACAAAGCGTTGGATACGAACACCATCCAAACAAAGGCTTTGAGCTTATATGAGAATTTTGCTGCAAAGGAACCTAAAGACGACAACGGCAACCATGCTGAAGATGATGATGATGCAGATGATCCTCAACCAGGGACATCCACTGATTCCCAGCCTCAGAAACGTTTTTCCGCAAGCAAAGGATGGTTCGCGAAGTTTCAGAAACGCTTCGCCCTGAAAAGCGTTTCCCTGCATGGGGAGTCTTCTTCCGCTGACACTGCCGCTGCTGAAACTTACGTGAACCAGACTTTCAAGAACATTATCGCTGAAGGTGGATACAAGCCGGAACAAGTGTTTAATATGGATGAAACCGGCTTGTTTTGGAAGAGAATGCCGTCGCGAACTTTCCTGTTCAAAGAGGAAGCCAAAGCCTCTGGCTTTAAGGCATTCAAGGATCGCGTTACCCTCGTGATGTGTGGCAATGCTGCTGGATTTTTGTTAAAGCCGGGGCTTATTTATAAGTCGAAAAATCCTCGCGCTTTGAAAAATAAAAATAAGAATCTCCTTCCCGTGTACTGGATGCATAATCAAAAAGCATGGATTACGAAGATGCTGACCTCCAACTGGTTCCACCAGTGTTTCATCCCGCAAGTCCATGAATATCTCTTAGAGAAGGGCTTGCCATTCAAGATCCTTCTCCTTATGGATAACGCTGGTGGACACGCAACTGACCTGTCGCGTGAGGGCGTTCAGGTTGAGTTCCTGCCACCCAACACCACGTCATTAATTCAACCGATGGACCAGGGGGTTATCAGGGCGTTCAAGGCCCTCTACACGAAGAATACCTTGGCGGACCTCGTTGCGTGTGTGGATGCTGCCCAAGATGACGAGGATGAAGATTTCAACTTGAAGGCGTACTGGCGGCAGTACACCATAGCCACGTGCCTGCAGAATATTCAAAAGGCACTTCAAGAGATGAAACCTGCAACCGTGAATGCGAGCTGGAAGAAGCTGTGGCCCGATATTGTTTACGACGACAAGGGATTTACTCCGTCGGAAATCCAACACTCTGCAATACGGAAATCTGTGCAGTTGGCTGCCATAATTGGAGGTGACGGGTTTGGCGACATGACGACTGAAGACGTCGACGAGTTGTTGGACTGCCATTCTCAGCCCCTAACTGACGCAGACCTCGAAGACCTGACGAAATCGGCAAGTGAGGAAGAGAGTGAGGGTACCCAGGAAGAGACCCAAGAAAATGTCGAAGAAACGGGCTTAACATTAGAACGGCTTGCCAAGTTCTGCAACCATATGAAGGAGGCGAAAGAAATGTTACAAGAGTGGGACGAGGATATGGTTCGCTCGATGCAATTCTCAAATAAGGTCGATGACATAATGACTCCCTACAGGATGCTCTTGGATCGAAAAAAGAAGCAGCGGCAACAACTTCCTATCACAATGTTCTTCCAGCCTCGCAAAAAAGAGCCAGTTCCTCCTGCTAGTACGCCTTCGGAAGAAATTGAAGAAGTTTCCCAGGAAGAAGTTGAAGAGGTGTCCCAGGAAAAGACACCTCCGTCTGAAGAGACGTAAAATACTATCATTGACTGCACAGTAGAACACATCATCAGCTTCATCATCTTCATTTCTACTGTGCAGCAAATTCATCGCCATCGTCATTCAAGTTTTTCTTGAACTTCTTTCGTGGTGAGTACAGTAACAATCTTTATTTTTTACTTTAACCTGTTTTATAGTTTAGTAATGTACGTACTGTATGCATTAAGTTAAAGGGAAGGTTTTAAAAGTCTACATGTTGTAACCTATCATATTTTTTTTGTTTAAAATTTACATTTGTACGTAAAACAATCTCTCTCTCTCTCTCTCTCTCTCTCTCTCTCTCTCTCTCTCTCTCTCTCTCTCTCTCAAATTGTTTTCCTGTTTTGCTACGTACAAGTACTGTATAATTTATATTTGTAAGGTAACATATTTTGTAAATGCTTTTACTGTAAATACTGTATGTACTGTATCATTATTTATCACTATCATCATGCGCGTTAAATGCCTTGTTTGTTCTGAGCGTGGTTGTTTACTGAGCGTACACGCCGTCGTTTCAGGCGGCGTCATAAAGAAAAAGATTTCATTTGGAAGTCCTAAGAAAAATACGTAAACTAAAACATTGGTAATAAAAAAATCAACATACAGTACTGTATAATCAATATAATCGATGCAAAAACTAACCTATACATATATGTGTACTGTACACTAAATGAGTTTGTTTCTTCATTATGATCAGAGATGAACGTAAACAAAACATTGGTTGCCATTTTTTATCGTGCTTTTTAGGTGTTTAGGAAACACATGATATAAAATCGCCTTTAATATTTGTGCCTGTTTTAGTTTAGGGTGCTGTAGTACATGCATTAAGTGTTCTGTACATTAAAGGGTGGTTTGTTAACAGTACTACGTACAAGGGAAGGTTTTAAAAGTCCGAATATACATGTTAAATAAATAGGTAAATATGCAGTCACTACTTCGCGGATTTTCACCTATCGCGCCCGCGTCTGGAACCTATCTACCGCGATAAACGAGGGTTCACTGTATAGTGAAATGGTGAGATGATCCTCTTGGGTTAGGCTCAGGTTCTGTCCTTGAAAGTAATCGTTGGTCGAAGAAAAAGTCAACATACATTTGTTCCTACACGTCATACAAACCTCCGTCCTAACTTCATGGGAGAAATTGATTCGTTGCCAGCTGGAGTCGGTCATTAAATTTGGATAACAAATGGTTATTCAGTGGGTGAGGGTGCGGGGCAAGATGTTCCGTCCCCTTTCCAGCCGGAGAGCCTTCGCTTTTGATTTGGCAGCTGTTGTGTACGTATGTATAGACATTTCCTATCAAATGTTATAGGTAGTAGGTTGGCCAAGGCACCATCCACCCGTTGAGATACTACCACTAGAGAGTTATTGGATCCTTTGACTGGCCAGACAGTACTACATTGGATACCTCTCTCTGGTTACGGCTCTTTTTCTTTTGCCTACACATACACCGAATAGTCTGGCTTATTCTTTCCACATTCTCTTCTGTCCTCATACACCTGACAACACTGAGATTACCAAACAATTCTTCATTACTGAAGGGGTTAACTACTGCACTTTAATTGTACTTTCCACTTGATAAGGGTAGAAGAAACTTTAGCTATGTTAAGTAACTCTTCTAGGAGTCGGACACTCCAAAATCAAACCATTGTTCTCTAGTCTGGGCTTACCATGGGCTTTCACTCTTATTTCGCTACCATTTCATCAGAAATTTTATTTCGCTACATAACCAATGCTGGCTTTTTTTTAAACGACCTTCATCCACAATACTGCCACCTCTTCTCTACGCTTTCTCACTACTTTATTGTGCTTACAAGAAAGTAGCTAATTTTTAGTGAGGTTAATTTTTAATCCTCCCTTGTTATTTTTCACACACTTCATCCCGCTTAAATTCTTTTATGCCCTCATGGGTGGACTTATCCCTCACCATTATCTTCAGGCTTTTCACGGCCTGTTGATGTGGATATGTAAATAATTTTTTAACCCTTCAGCAAATTTGGCAGTAAGGGTCCTAGGTTTATTCTTCATCCTTCTATTCTTTGGTAGTGTTTAGGGGTTGTAATTTTAGGTATAATTTACCAAACTTACAGTCAATTCATATGAAATACAATCCATTTCTCAACTCTGGTCATAAATCTTAAAAAGTTTTAGCCACTTTTCTTGGTCATAAATCCTAAAAAAAATTTGGGCCACTTTTCTAAAGTCTGTTTTCCTTATGTTTCTGGTGCTTAGATAGTTCAGACCTTATGTACCTATAGTAGGTTTCTGCTTTCTCTACTAATGAAAATTTTTATTCGCCAGATAAGTAGCTTTATTTCTATTTCATTCATGCTGCTGCTATTATCGCACCACTCCCATCATGCTCTTGTACTAGTCCTTTGTCATTAAGGTAACAGTTCTCCAATTCTCTCTTAATACTTTTTCTTTTAATCATCAGCACGAGAACTTTGGATCTACTCACTGTCTCCATCTTCTTTTTCTTAAGCTTAAAAAGGGAAATAAGCTCTCAATTTTTTTCCAGACCTTGCATCAACTCTAGGTTTTTAGTTTTCCCCCATTTTCCATGATTACTTGGCCCTTCCATTAGATCTTCTTAGCCATTTAATTTCATAGTTACTGATTTTCTAACCACTTGTTCTTAATTCCTCCTCATTACACTTACAAATCATCTGTCTTGAGATGGCAGACTTATTTTCCAGCCAATTTGTTACGTTTTCATTTACAATATGATCTTTTAATTTTACTCTGGTTAAGAATGTTGACATGGTTGCATGTTTTAGAATTTCCTTTATGACCTTACATTTTTCTATTGCATAGATTTGTACTGTTCCTTTGCAATTTCTCAAATCTTTGGGTTTTACAGCTAATGTAATATATGTACTTTCAGTAGTGTAGCTATATATATAATTAATTTGTGTTGAAGCTTCTTTTTACTACTCATTCAACCCATCTTTCATTGTCCAGTATGTTTCCAAGATAACAGAAATGTTCCACATCTTACACTTCATTTATCACAAAAGGGTTTTCAAATATCCTCACTTACTGTGACACTATATCACACTGTACAAAGAAAGGGATTATCACTCAACAACCACATACCTACTTAATCTTTATTTATTGTACATTTTCTTTGTATTCTTTTTTAATCTCCATAAGCTTTTCTTTTGCTTGTGGGTTTTCAGTCCTCCCCGCTATATTCTACTTTTTCGCCATTTTAAATATTTCGACCACCTTTCAAAAGGTTTGAAGTTGCCATCAGAATCATAGTAAAGATACCTCACGAGCTTCATGATTCTTTTCTTTTACCCTTTGCCTTCATAAAGGCCATTTGATGGTTTTGGTACCCCTTGGATATATCATTCAGTGGTATCTATTGACTACTTTGTTTTATATATACTAGTACTTATGGGCTTTTTATTATTCAGTTTCCAATTGTTTTTTATTCACTGGATCCATTTTCATATTCCTGTGTTGTGGCCACACTTCTTTTACCCCAACATTCCTCCTATTTTCTTCTTTGCTGCTGTTTGAGGGCAGTAGTTTCTGCTGCATAGATAAGTACAGGTTAATATATCTGTTGTAACTTTTCTCTACTAATACAGGATTTTTATTTACAGTACCAGTTTTCTATTTTTCTCTTTCTATTTCATCCATTTTGCTTCCTCTGTCATAACTACAATCTAGTTTACTGTATCTCCAAGATCCTCTACCTTTTTTAAGACTGAAGATAGTGGGTTGGCCAAGATACCAACCACCGTTGATATACTACCATTAGAAAGTTATTGGATTGGTTGACTGGCCAGATGGTATCTCATTGGATCCTTCTCTGGTTACGGTTCATTTTCCTTTTCCTACACATGCAGTACACTGGATGGTCTGGCCTATTCTTTACACCTTTTTCCTCATACACCGGACAACACTAAGATGACTGAAAAATTCTTCAAAAATGTGTGTAGTTTAATGTGCATTTATGATAGCCATTCCCCCAGGTAATGCTCATATGGCTAAAGACTCTTATCATATGTTCTGTTACTCTTTTCAGATTGCCAATGTTGTTAATTTCTCTGGCATGAAACCAAGCTGACGATTTCCAATACAAGTGATAATTATCGTCGATCTTACATCCAGCATATTTTTTTAAGTATTTTCAGATTGATCTCAGTCGGTGACAAGGTATCATGCTGCTTGTATCAAGATTGTTTTACAGATTTTTATTTTTGACAAGGAGAAAATGGTTTTATATGTCTACTGATTTTTGAATAAAATAAATTTGCGTTTTATTAATTCTCTCCCTCTCTGTTTACTAAATTGCCTCTAAATCAGCCATGTTTATGAAAACCATGACTGTACAGATGCTATGTATGTCACTCGTAGCTTAATTCCTGATTTCCAGTTATTTAATTTGGTGTCTTTAAGGTGGTTATTTTTCTTGCCTGTTGTTATTACATAATTTAATGTAACTAAGGTTTTTATATTGCTTGTTTGCTTGTTGTCATTACAAATTGCAGTATTTGTTGTTTTCAGTGCATAGTGTTAGTGTAGAATTCCCTGTAACCTCTGAAGTCTTGAAGATAGAAAAAATCAAATACTATATTTGCTATTTTCAGGGAAGACCTTCTGGCATCATTACTGTATTTTATGTGAGCTGTCGAGACAGCCACATGATATCTCACCAGCATTGTTTAAGATGAAAACGTTTTCTTTAATTTCACACCTTTCCTTCATAATTCTTTGCTCACTCATCCTTCAAGTTGTCTTTCTTGTGTTGTAGGATTTCCTCTTTGAGAATGTATGTTTGATTCTCCTTTTCATTTTGGTGTCAATTTTAATCACCTTACAGTATTAATATTTCTTGTACTGACTACTAAATGAGGAGAGGGGATTTCTCTTAAACTTTTTATTTGCCTTTGTTTTCCGGTATAGTAAAAGTAATTTGTTTCCCGTCAGAATTTTTTAAAATGTGTCCTGCCATAGGTCAACCGTATGTCCTGTTTAGCTCTTAAAGTGTGATGTTTGGTTCTGTGAGTAGTTTGGCTTTTGTGCTGTGTTTTGACATATGCAGTTCTTTTGATTTTCTTTAATGTTTATGGTTGCAGAAATAATTTTGCTAAGGCTGTCCTGAGTACTTTTTGTCAAGTAGTCACGTCGTCTCTTAGAATCTGGTGTGTTTACCATTTCTTGGATCCATTGCGTTCCCTTTACCAGCCAGAGTGTCTGATCATCTTGATTTTGCAAATAAACACCATGTCTTTTGATGTTGCTCTGATAGTGGCAACGGAAACCATGTTTGTCACCGTGCATTTTCTTTACTAGACTCCTCAAACCAAAGAGAATGTTTTTACTTTGGTGTCAGGTAATTTAAGAGCATCTACATAATTTAATTGCCTCTATTATGGCAGTTTTTGGCTGCATCACCTTTTGTCCCCAATCTGTTATAACTGTTCTCTGCTGTTCCTGCATGGAATCGCAGCTTATCGGGTTATTGCTGCACTTTCTTCTGCTGTATCTACACTTTCTAAATTTGTCATCTGTCGGAAACATCATTCCTGTGACTTTTAAAAGACCTCTGTTAGAGTTTAGGTCTTGCATATGGACACCTTTGATAAGGCAAGACGTTGTATCAATCCAAATAAGCCTTTTCCTTAGAAGAGCAAGGCTGCATTTATATACGTATAGAATTTCTACATTCGTGGTGTACCCTTCCCTGTACGCAGTCGGTACCATTATTATGTCTAGCATGTTATACTCTAAGTCATTCCTAAGAGATCTTTGCTACATCCCTTCAGCCCTTTTATAACTTTTTGTCATGTGTTATATTGTGTACCCTTTCTCTTTTGTCAATTATTCTGTTCAAATTCTTTTAGGTTTTACATTGAAATGTAACTGCAGGGTTTTCCCCTAATTTCATCTCCGTGATGAATGGCTTCCAAGGCCCCAGTGCTGTGGTGTAATTCAAATTTACAGAACAAGAAAGGTAAAGAGGATGTTCCATCATAAATTGATGCTTGGACTGTTTATTTTGAACTTGACCAAATCAGAGGCAATCTTTCTGTAATTGTGGCCTTATAACTATCCTTCTTCCTTCTTCATCTTTTTTTGCCAATGCATCAGGTCTATGACTTGTTTTTTTCTGCCAAATATGGAAATTTGTTTTTATGGCTATTTCTAAACACACTCCGGAGGATGTGCTAGTTGCAACGCCGTCTTGACAGTGATATTGCTAACTCTAGATTATTCTTAGTTCAAAACCTGGTAGTTCACAGCTTGGTCTTTACTGATCGGTGGTTAATTATTTTGACGTTTAAGGGTACATTTTGTGAGCGTTTCTTGTGTTACTGAATGTCATTAGTGGTCACAGGAATTTGTAGCTTGATATTGCAGTAATAAGGAAATCAGGAATTAATGTAAAAAATTGAGGTTACCTATGTGAAACTAATGACTTGATGTCTCCATAATTTCAGTTTTATCAAGAAAATTATCTCTGTCTCTCTCTCTCTCTCTCTCTCTCTCTCTCTCTCTCTCTCTCTCTCTCTCTCTCTCTCTCTCTCTCTCTCAATAACATAAGTTATCTTTTATATAATGTAGTATGCCTCTTAAAGTTACTCTCTTCATTTAATATGCCTGCTTCTCTCTCAAGTTCCTCTCCTAAGGATAAATCAAATTTACCAATCTCTCTCTCTCTCTCCTCTCTCTCTCTCTCTCTCTCTCTCTCTCTCTCTCTCTCTCTCTCTCTCTCTCTCTCTCTCTCTCTCTCATTTCTTCTAAGACAGTCTTCTCTTAGGTTATTTTCTCCCTGACAGTCGCCCCTTAAGTTATCCCTGACAGTCTTCTCCAATTTATTCTCTCCCCGACAGTCATCTCTCTGTTATTTTCTCCCTGACAGTCATCTCAGTTATTTTCTCCCTGACAGTCTTCTGTAAGTTATTCTCTCCCTGACAATCTTCTCTTAAATTATTCTCTCAATGACAGTCTTCTTTAAGTTATTCGCTCAATGACAGTCATCTCTCAGTTGTTTTCTCCCTGATAGTCTGCTCGAAGTTGTTCTCCCTGACATTCTTCTCTTGTTATTCTCTCTAACAGTCTTCACTAATTTATTCTCTGACAGTGTTCCCTAGGTTAATCTCCCACTGACAGTCTTCACTAGGTTATTCTATCCCTGACAGTCTTCAATAAGTTCTCTACCTGACAATTTTTACTAAAGTATTCTCTCCGCGACAGTCTTCACTAGGTTATTCTCTCACTGACAGGCTTCACTAGATTATTCTCACAATGGCAGTCTTCACTAGGTTATTCTCTCACTGACAGGCTTCACTAGATTATTCTCCCACTGACAGGCTTCACTAGGTTATTCTCACAATGGCAGTCTTCACTAGGTTAGTCTCACAATGGCAGTCTTCACTAGGTTATTCTTTCACTGACAGGCTTCACTAGGTTATTCTCTCACTGACAGACTTCACTAGGTTATTCTCACAATGGCAGTCTTCACTAGGTTATTCTCTCACTGACAGGCTTCACTAGATTATTCTCCCACTGACAGGCTTCACTAGGTTATTCTCTCACTGACAGACTTCACTAGGTTATTCTCACAATGGCAGTCTTCACTAGGTTATTCTCACAATGGCAGTCTTCACTAGGTTATTCTCACAATGGCAGTCTTCACTAGGTTATTCTCTCACTGACAGTTTTTACTAAATTATTCTCCCTGGCAGTCTTCTCTATGTCATTCTCTCCCTGACAGTTTTTCCAAGTTATTTGCTCGACGACAGTTTTCACCAAGTTATTCTCTTCCTGACAATCTTTTAAGACTCTCTCTCTCTCTCTCTCTCTCTCTCTCTCTCTCTCTCTCTCTCTCTCTCTCTCTCTCTCTCTCTCTTGGAAAGGAAGTATTAATCTATCTCTTGAAAATGAAGTATTAATCTCTCTCTTGAAAATGAAGTATTAATCTCTCTCTCTCTCTCTCTCTCTCTCTCTCTCTCTCTCTCTCTCTCTCTCTCTCTCTCTCTCTCTCTCTCTCTCTCTCTAAAATGAAGTATTAATCTCTCTTGAAAATGAAGTATTAATCTCTCTTGAAAATGAAGTATTAATCTCTTGAAAATGAAGTATTAATCTCTCTCTCTCTCTCTCTCTCTAAAATGAGATATTAATCTCTTGAAAATAAAGTATTAATCTCTCTCTCTCTTGAAAATGAACTATTAATATCTCTCTCTTGAAAACGAAGTATTAATTCTCTCTTGAAAATGAAGTATTAAACTCACTCTCTCTCTCTCTCTTGGAAATGAACTATTAATCTTCTCTCTCTTGAAAATGAAGTATTAAACTCCCTCTCTTGGAAACGAAGTATTAATTCTCTCTTGGAAATGAACTATTAATCTCTCTCTCTCTTTTGAAAACGAAGTATTAATTCTCTCTTGAAAATAAAGTATTAAACTCTCTCTCGAAAATGAAGTAATAATCTCTCTCTCTCGGGACTGCCAATCGTTATCTATCTCTTTCTCTATAGGGACTTCCAATCGTTATGTTCCCCGCTCTACTGTAAATGCCGTTATGTAATCTGATGTGATTTAAAAATATAAAGAAATACAATCAAGGCAAAAGAATGAATGAATGAAACGCCCTCTGAAGTACTTTCAAATTAAAATTATCGAATAATGAACGTCAAAGTCAACTAAATTACGTTAATCCTTCGTAATAATGAACTCTTCACTAGTGAATAATGTAAACGTCACAAAGACAACGGAAGTGTCTTAAACAAATAAATGATTGCACAATGGCGTAATAGATATGATGACGTCAAATTTGTAATGTATGAGGCGAAAATAAAATTTTAAGTTCTACTGGAAACACTTTTATTTAAATCCATATAAATACATTATGAAAGAATACACTGGTTACACCTAAAATTTCAAAGAAAATGGGAAATATTTTTTTTGGCCCTTGGAGCCAGCATTACAATGACCCAAAGGAGGTTCTCGGCAGGGAGTAACAACCCAATTACCAGCTACGAAGCAGATTCAAAGACCCGTTTTCTAAGCCGACGGCTGATTGCTAAGATGGTAAAGTTCCCCCTTCACTTGTACTCTTCGAGATGCATACCCGTTTTCTATGTCCCTATTGGAGAATATCAGTACCTTAGTAATGTAAGAGAAAACGGCTATGCACAGAAGTTCAAGGGGTGGGGGGCAGGGGCAGCCCTGAGAAGAGCCAGAGCTTACGCTCCCTCTCATATGGCCGTGATTTGTTACGTAAGCAAACACTAGTCTGACAAGTAAGGCTTTGCGAAATATGGTGTGGGAATACGTAGAGTTTCGTCATCCGAATTTCGTATCAACGCCTAAGCGAAATGGCCAAAACAAATTTCAGTCCAATTCCTCTATAGATATCTCATGAGGAAATCTACGGGGTGTAAACATACATTATCAACATCCTACTTTAGTTTGCCATATTTTACACAGGAATTTGTCCGTCTTGTTATAGAAAATGGATGTTGATTTCTTTAACCTCATAGAAAACCAAGAAACTTCGCTCTAAAGAATTACAAAACATTACCGAGCGTGACATTGACATATTTCTGAACTTGAACGCTAATATTTACAATTTTATAACTGGAATTTACTTAAATTTCAAGTTTTGAGCGATTTACTGAAAATTCAGGAGATTGCAAGAATTACTTTATGACGAACTGAATTACGAAAGTTGACTTTTTAAGTGAAATGGCTTACGAAAATTTATAATTTGAACTCAATTACAAAATTTACTTAATCTAAATTTAATTGTTAGTTTATTTATAATTTAAGCTAGATTAAGGACATTCACTAAATTATTTAAACTCTATTACAAGTTTACTTGGATGTAATTATTAATCTTATTTCTTTCAAATACTCTTCTCCTGGACTTTCCCATATAAATTTGATGATTTGGTATTTCTATTTACGACTCGAAAGACACCAAAATTCATGATTAGAGATTATATATTGACAAGGGAAATTATCCCCGGATTTTGATGCAACTTGTAAAAGCCATTGACTAAGCATTTAATTAGTTTGAACTTTTATATTTTACCTTGATTTTGATGGATAACTTTAATAAAACTACCTTATTCTACTTTCACTACCATTGTTGATTAAATTAAATTGATAAAATTACCTACTTAATTTTGAGGTTTTTATTTTGATCTAAAATTTTGATATGACCATTTTACTTTAACTCTGGATTAGTTTAATCTAGTTGAGATTACTGTACTTAACTTTTATTTTTATTCGCTTAACCTTTGCACAAATTTCAACTAGAAATCGTACTTCCAATTGAGATAGCCGTTTTCTACCTATCTTTGCTTATTTTGCATATTTATTCAATAGCTTAATTATCCTTTATAATTTAAAAATTATTTTATATATAAAAAAATAATGGTGTCCTTCTTACCGACTTAGGTACTATACACATACTGATTTTTAACAGGATTTATAAGCACCTTTTGTCTTGCATTTTGATACATTAGAAAAAAAAAAGTTAATTCACGTTAAATTGAATTAAAATTTGATTGCGCCAATTGTCATGCATTGTCGAAATAAGTAAATTTGAAGATTTAAGACTTTCTGGTATGGTAAATTATACTCAGGCTTAATCACCTACTTAAACTTAATATCATTACGTAAATTAGCTATTAAATGACTTTTTTTTTTGGGGGGGGGGGTGCATCACGTTATTTCATCACTTTCAATAGCACAAACAAATTCTTAGTTTAAATTACACTTAAACGGCTTAATTTGAAAATCGAATTATGGGATGATAAATAAGGATATCAAATTTTTAGCGACAGAAAAAAGTTTTCTCAACTTGAATTATTTTAAAAATTCCCTTTTAACAGTATACAATTTTAAAAGGGGATAAATTACGTTATTTCATCACGATTTACATTCATAACAGAAAAAAAACCTTAGGAAGATGAATTACATTAAATTGCCTTTCTAAACACAGACGATCGTTTTTTTGTAGAGGGATAAATTACGTTGTTCAATCATGTAAATTATGCTTTTACCATCAAAATTACATCAAACTGATTTACTCTTTAATTAATCCGGTGCTATATTCGACGACAACTTGCATGACTTTGTCTACAAACCTTGCTAAGTATAGGTTATATTCTTGCTCATTCATTTCCCATGAAAACAAAACAAATTTCAATAAACTTTTGATTTTATTCAGATTTACAAGTCATTCTTCAGTTTGTTATAACAATACATTTAGTTACATTAAGACACATTGACCCAAGAATCAATACTTTGCATGCTGCCAGGTAATCTGATGGACAGGAGTTCGAGACCTAAAGCACGATCTTCAAGTGCGCAACCTCACCATCCTTGAGCTAAGGATGGGGCTTATACGTTTACCGCCTGTCATCAGCAGCCATTGCCTGGTCCTCCATGGTCGTAGCTTGGGTGGAGACATTGAGCAAGCCTTTGCTGTACACATCGACCACCAGGCCTATTTAGTGTCTGTAGGATAGGCCTTTGAAGTTGAGATATCTTATTTTCCCAATGATTTTTATAAGGTTATGAAATGAGTTTGATTGTCACTTAAAATAGGCCTAATTTCAATCATACTCGACAGAATAAGCCTAAAAGTGAATATACTGAACAGAAAAATACTATAGTGTTCACCAAAGTAGACCTAAAAATCAATTATTCTAATCACCAGAATACCTCCAAAATATGTATTTTGGGCTCTTGAATAGACCTACGAATACACACATTGTGTTCATCATAAACATGCCTACTAATGTATATAGGTGCTTGTATAGGTTTTCAGCAAGGGCATCGTGAATGAAAATTTCAAGTTTACAATATAGTAGAGGTTATACAGGCATCAAGGTTCTATGGAAACTTGTACGACATAAAACACTGCCCATAGGTCAGAACTATTATTTCTACATTCTTCAGTAATTAGAACTGGTTTAGAACCTCTATATGAAACATTTTTAAATAAACCTGATGTAAGTTTTTAGCCTTTTATTGTTTTGGACAAAATTTTAGCCCGATATCTTACTTCAGGAGAAATTGGCCTCACTTATGGCCTTAAAAACATAATTTTACTCAATTATAAATTTCTAATAGTTCTGTAAATCATTATTGTGCTAAATCAATTTATAAGTGTTCTCCATTCCATTTGCTAATCATGCATCTTGGTTATTGAAATACTATTAAACAACAAAGGGCTTGTGGGTTGCAGAATTGCAAGAGTTCGTACCTGGCCAAAAACAACAAGACACTTTCAACAGTCTTTAAAAAGAACTATTGAACAAAGACTTTACAGGCAGCAACACTCGATCATAAACAAATATTATAGGCAGCAAAAAGCACTCCTGAACAAAGACAAACTGCAAAAACCACTTTGAATCAAGACTTCATGGGGGGGGAGGGGCAAAATGCCCTCTTGAATAGACTTCAACGAAGCAAAATGCACTCTTAAACAAGACTTTATAGACGGCAAAAAACCCTCTTCAAAGAAGACTTTATAGGTGGCAAAAAAACCCTCTTCAAAGAAGACTTTATAGGTGGCAAAAAAAAAAAAAAAAAAAAAAAAACTTCAAACAAAACTGTATAGTTGGGAAAAAACCCTCTTCGAACAAGACTTTATAGGTGGGAAAAAACCCTTCTTCGAACAAGATTTTATAGGTGGGAAAAAAGCCCTCTTCGAACAAGACTGTATAGGAGGCAAAAAGCCCTCTTCGAACAAGACTTTACAGTATAGGTTGTTAATAGCCCTACTCGAACAAGACTTTATATTTAAAAGTGGTAAAAAGTCCTCTTCGAACAAGACTTTATATGTGGCAAAAAAAAAAAAAAAAAAAAAAAAAAAAAAAAAAAAAAAAAAAAAAAACAACAACAACAACAACCAACCCTCTTAAACAAGACCTTATAGGTGGCACAAAACCTCTTTGAACAAAACTATATGGCTAAAACCCTTCTTTGAACAAGACTTTAAAGGCAACAAAATAAAATAAACCTCCTGAACCAGACTTTAAAGGTGGTAAAAAACCTCTTGAACAGGACTTTAAGTCTTTGTTTAAGAGGAGATTTTGCAATCTTCAAAGTCTTGTTCAAGGGTTTTTTTTTTTTTTTGGCAATCTTGAACAAGACTTTATAGGTGGCAAAAAAAAAAAAATACCTTTCGAACAACTTTAGAGGGGAAAAAAAAATCTTGAACAAGACTTTATAGTTGCCAAAAAAAACCCTTGAATTGAGTATATAGAAGAAAAAACACCCTCAAACAAGACTACAGGTGGCCAAAAATCCTTTGAACAAGACTTTACAGGTGGCAAAACATCATCTTAAACAAGACTAGGTGGCAAAACATCTTGAACAAGACTAAGTGCCAGAAAAACTATCTTGACCAATACTTTAGCAGGCAAAAAAACCCTCCTGAACAATACTTTATGTGGGGAGGGAAAGAAACCTCTTGAACAAGACATTATAGGTAGGGAGAAAAAAAAAAAAACTTTTATGGTGGCAAAAAAAAAAAAAAAAACTCTTACACAACACTTTTAGTGGTAAAAAAAAAAAAAAAAAAAACCATCTGGAACAATGACTCTTGGGTAGTAAAAAACCCTATGGAACAAGCCTTTTCGGTGGCAAAAATCCCTCTTGAACAAGACTCGGGTGACAAAAAGCAATCTTGAACAAAATCTTATAAGCAGGAAAAAGCACACTGACAAAAATTTTATAAACCACAAAAAGAAATTTTGGGCAAAAACTGTAGACAGCAAAAAGCCCTCTTGAACAAAACTTCATAGGCAGCAAAAAGCAGTAACAAAAAACCTTAAACTGAATTTTTTCTTTGGAAAAAGCTCTAACTTTTGGACTTTCTACGAAAAAAAAGATCGAATTGTCAGACTTATCGCCATAGTTTTTTTTCCCTAAAACAAGACATTCTCTAAAAAATCTATAGAATAAAAAAATTATGGCAGAAAACTTGCCCCTAAAATTCTCTCTAAGATTCTCCCAAGCTAGCCATCAAAAGTAAAGATTCCAGTCAGCAAATTAACTACTCCTAAAGTAACACTTTTCTGTGAAACAAACTTGCAAACCCAAGATAAAAAATTCTACGGGTAAAAAACACCACTTCAGGATAAAAAAAAAAAATTGTCAAAATAAACCTTCACACGTTCTAGATGACAAAATATCAAGAACCAGTTTCCACCATCCAAAAGAGCAATATCAATCAATCCTCTTTCTCAATATTGATTTCTACTCTCTTAAAAGAATCCTTTACTTTTTTTAAACAAGGGTCTCAATTCTAAGGCAGAAATAAAACTTGGTAAAAAAAATTTCCCTACTCTCCTAGCAGGAATTAATCTATCTTTTTGGCAAAAGCAAATATTCATAATTATAATCCTCTTCCTTTTATAGATGAAACCTTTAGTATTAATTAAGTCAAAACCTTTTTCCATTCTAGGCAAATGTACCAACCCTTTCTAGGTTAAAACATCTGCCACTTCTAGGCAGGAAAATTCTTCACATTCCAGCAAAAAGCTTCTTCTAAATCTAAATCTATAAAGGAAAATCGAACTCTCAATATAACAGGTATTTTATGCTATATAACTCCTTCAACTTGAAAAACTAAAATCCTTCCACACACAATGATAAAAGCAAAAGTGAAAGAAACGAAGCAAAAATTCTTTTACTGTCACACTTTCAGTAAACCTCTCCAACACATTTTAGCTGAAAGAATTCATTGAAACAGAATCGTTTCTGTGTTAAAATATCTCCAAAAACATGACATACCACCCAATAGACTTTCTGCAATTATCAAATATCTATTGAGCATTTTATGAAGACATTCTTCTAACTTATAATCCTGTATGGATTAACATCTTGGGGGAAAAATAATTTGACTCGCTTGCATTAAATAAATAAAAAAAGGTGTTCGAGGGATAGGCCTAAGTAAATGTAGTACAAGAATAAGCAAAATTCTAGAGAAAGAATTAAGCGACAGACTTCCCAGGGGGAAAACAATTTCAGTAAAATACGGAAAAAAGGAAAAACTCACAAACCAAGAAACACTCGGCATCCATGACAGTCCATACAACTAAAAATCAAGTTCAGACTTTGTAATGTAGTAAAAATGAGACTACAGAGAAACTTCCTATTTTGAAACCTTTGCTGTGGTATACAGGTAACAAAACCAAAATTAACAAATTGTACAAAAAAAAAAAACCTTCCTGGAGTTTGAAGCAAGTTGTATAACACTTCCTGGATGCCAAAGCGGCAAGAAACGGAATGCATGCAAAAATTTGGCAAAATAGTATAAACCCTCTTAAGACATCCATGATATAAAATGATCACAAACTAAGAGAAGTTCTTAAATCTAAACTACCAGAGCCTAGTTAAACTTTATGGTGTTCTAAGTATCATAAACCAAATTTTAAACAAATTCCAGACAGGTTCGAGTGTTCTGGAGACAAGATTTAATGGGAAATAAAAATCTTGAGCAATAAATGTTTTCTGAACCTTCTAACTCCTTAAATATCATAAACTACAAAGTATAAATTCAAAGATGACAAATACTGAATGTCATATACAAATGCAAAACCCAATTAAATATCACAACTTCCAAAGTTACAAACTAATTTGGAATACCAAAATCTAGTCCTGAAATTATTTCGATGAACCATTATTAGGGATTAAATTTTTCATGCCGAAATCCACTAACACAAATTCCTGACTAACAAACCACTAAATTTGATGTCGCTGCCTAACATCTGAAAATCAAATCCGTCATCAAATAACAGTAAATACAACCATTAAAAAACCTCAACAGAACTGACAAGGTTTCTCTTGGTGGGAGATCTTAAGGATCATATTGGGAAAACCAGGGCTTGTGCAATGTGAATGCTAATAGCCTTTGACTATTCCCTTATGCAGTGAAAACGTTCTTAAATTGAAAACACATAGTCAAACGAGAACAACCCAGGAAGTATCAAACACCAAAGCTCTGGAACATGTTAGGTTACATCATAATCAACCAGGGTAACACTAATGATATACTGTAAGCATATTTAAACTCATAATGAACTAAGCATCGAAAATTAGATCCATTTTAAAATTCTAAATTAATTCTAAAATCTGGAACTACACAGCATTCAAAAAATTTAATTATATGAGAATTTTTTTTTGTGCTTAAACTGCTGACGACTTCTGAGCCAGCAATCCTAAGGAAAATCCAATTGGTGTGTGGAAGGGGCAAGTAGGAGCAGAGAGGCTGCAGCAAAAGTCAAACATGATAGCAGGTCCCCATGACGTCAGACGGTGATCATGTCCAGCCAGATACCATTCATGGTTCTAGGTTTTTCATCACCTACTCCAGAATACAGTACAGTATTATGATTGCGGGCATACCTTTCGCAGTGTAGGTAAAAAAGTTTTGCAATCTGAAGTGTATAGAAATTAGTTACCCTCAATAAACCATAACTTGCATACTTCTATTTTCAACTTCCATAGCCTGCCTAATACATCAGACTACAGAAGCAATAAGTAAGATCATTAAATACTCTAACAGACTGCTTCAACAAGAGCTTGAATGCCATACACCAATTACTTGAACAAGCTCAGAATTTTTATCCATCCCAGTGGAAATAGTAATAAAGCAAGGAGAGATTCCAACTGCTATATTTTTCAATCTGTTCATCTCCTTAATAATGATTGCAACAAGTTCAACAACCTGTTCATCTCAGATGGTTACACTCACAAAAAACATGAAACGTTTCTAACCGGGGACCGTACTGGCTCAAGTAAGGAGGTACCTGAGGTATGGTGCAGAACATCAAATATAGATGCTGCAGAACTGCTAGTGAATACATAAAGCTAAGGGAAGTCCTTCCTGACCAAATCAATGTGGGAGGGTTTTACGATACTGTCAAACCCATCTATGGGCCTAAGAGAAGCACAATCAATCCAGTTATAGGCACAACCATCCTAAAATGGACTGAGGTTCTAAACAACTGGAATGAGTATTTCAATGCTACACTGAACCACCACACAATGAGTTTTTAAAATGCTCTGCCTAACTGACCATTTATCCAAGCCTTCAAGCTTTCAGAATTGCAAGATTATAGTGCAATAAAATGCATTAAAAAAGCAAAAGCTGTTGTCCTGAGAGCATTTCAGGTTGAATTTGCAGGCACATGGGATATATTCTCAAAAATCAACTGTACAAGAATAGGTTCAAATACTGTACCTATATCACATAGATCTATAATTATACCTAGGCAGCTACTGCAACAGCCAAGATAAAAAATTCTCTCTTCAGCTGTTATAATACCAGTGTCTCTTATGTTCTTGCGCTTAGCTAACCATAAATCTGAATCTGTAAGTGTAAGATCAAAGACCAAATACAGTTTTAGGAGGGAATGGGGGAGCATCCAGATGACTTACTCTGAGGTCACTTCAGGAGACATGTCAAGAATATAATGCAAATTTATATAGTCTATTCACCTTACCATGGCCTCTGACACTGCACCCTACAGAGATTCCCTCCATCTCTCCTTTCCAATAGGGAAGCAAAATTACTGTATGTATTGATGATAGCTCAGAATTCTTATCCATACCATTGAAAATGGTAATAAAGCAGGGAGAGTTTCCACTGCTGTACTTTTCCATATGTTCATCGCCTTGATAAGAATTTTATTGCAACAATTACAGCAGCCTGTTCACCATTAGATGGTTACACGCCCAAAAACATCTATTCGCCAGTTGGTCGACCTGCCATATGCTGACATTTAAATTGTGTTCCTCATGTGTTAATGATACAAAACTGAAGAAGATGCAATTATTTCAAATATCTTGGTAGCATTGTTTCATCTGGAACTACGAGTATGAGGATCCCGAGAAAATAGAACAGGGCTGTGTGTGTTTTTGTCAGTCTGAAGTGTTTATTTTTTTTTCTTAGACCCACCAAGAGTGAACAATATTATTTAAGTATATAAAAAAGCTCTCCACTATAGTGCAGAGGCCTGAACTGTGAACTGAAGCAACGTCAAGCAACTGTTTACAGGAAATTATGTGCCTCACCTGGAAACATTAGAATCCACACACAAGATTCAGGAATAAATAGGATGCACAAGCAGAGAAGCCACGTTGCCAACTACTATGGTTTGGTCAAGTGTTCCGTATGGCTGAATAACAGCTATCAAAACCAAAACGAAAAACTAGAAATAGGCCATCGAAGACCTGGTAGCCCAAAAAGGAGTTACAAAAACCAAACCAAATTAACCTTAAAGATATGCAAGATATGGAAACTTCCACCAACTAAACAAGAAACCACTGTTAGAAACAACATGGTACGGAGAATGAGCGGTAAGAATGGGTCACCTCCCTGATGTCATGCATCACGTTTTAAATAGGTATCAGCTATGCTACAGTCTCTCTTCCCTGCAACCCAAATTGCTCATCTAATGTTTCCAATGCAACAAAGTAAGCAAAGCCATAAATGGTCTGGTGAGCCATAACAATGCACGCAGACTGCAGAAGCAATAACATCAGGTCCTAGCCATCATAATTTATTTATCATTTGCCGTGGCACTGCAATGCCATTGGTCACAATGAACTGCTATTACAGTAACCTATATTAGATTAGATTTGAGGTATGAACACTATCATGAAATCATTATTTCATAATTCCATACACCACTGTCATAACCAAATAGCTTGTTAGTCCAAATCTAGGTTTTTAACCCAAATCCAGTTCCACCATAATTCATTAGTTCCTAAAAAATATCCCATCCTGATTTACCTTTCAAAATCATAAGTTAAACATTGACAAGTAGGCATAAATACTTTCATAGATATTCCTTCAAGGTTAGTAAACGCACACCTGTTCGTCTAATAGCAGACGTGTAAATTTACAGGACTTCTCCAACAGACATCTACAAAAGTCCTTCATGATATCTATCCCCCTTAATCCTAGTACCACCTCTTGAAACAGCAGCATGTGTCTAAATGTAATAAAATAGTATTGCATTATCCTTAACCAAAGGAACAACTTTTGACATACTAATTTTCTCAATATCTAAATTCAACTTTCAAGACATCTGGCAAGAAATAAAGAATATATTCATACTTAACAATATGTAGAATAAAAGTTTCATGCAAACTAATGTAAAAATCAGCATGTAGTATAGTTATGATATTTACACAATGCAAAAATGATATGTTCAGATCAAGCAAAATGATAGGCTATAAGAGTTAAGATTTCTCCATAATAAATCACAAATTTCATATGGAATTGGCCAGGAATCAGTAGTTCAAAGTTCAAATAAAAATAAAGCAATTAGAAAATATTTACCGAAAAGTTTCTTGAAAAAAATAATTAAAAATATTTCTCGGTTCCCTATGAGGTTTTGTAAGAAGCAACACATTTTCTTAACAAGACTACCTGTGTAAACTCATGAAAAACAAAGCAGATAATGTTGGTATGTTTACACCTAGGAGAGTTCCTCATGAGTTATTCATAGAGGAATTGCACATTAAAATTTTTGATGGTCATTACTCTTTGACATTGCTACATTGAAATTCAATTGGATAAACACTACATATTTCTACTTCATATATCAGAAAACCATTACAAGTCAGACGAGTAATTTACCTACGTACTAAATCACAGACATTGATGAGAGATAATGTAAGCAGATGGCTCGTCTCGGGAATAACCCTACCAACCACCCCTTGAACTTCTGTGCATAGCAGTTTTCTCTTACATCACAAAGGGACTAAACAGTCTCCAACAGTGACATAGAAAACGGATATGCGTCGAGAAGAGCAAAAGAAAAGGGTGAACTTTACCATCTCAGCAATCAGCTGTCAGCTTAGAAAAAAGGTCTTTAAATCTTCTCCGAAGCTGATAACTGGGTTGTTACTCCCTGCCGAGAACCTCCGTTGGGCCATTGCAATGCTGACTCCAAGGAGTTCTCTTTATTTTCAAGTCTTTCCAAGTTATTCTAACTACTACAATCTTTCGGAGTTTTTCTAACTACACATTTTATATCAGTGAACTTCTGTACTTCATCTTTGTCTCAGAATTGAGTAATAAATCATAGATGCTCCTATGAACCAATATTTAAAGATATTGCTCAAGTTCTCCTTTTTCCCTAATCCTCTAATATAAAGGATTTATAAAGAATGAAACAAGTAAACTTGAACTAAATCCTAATGGAATATTAACCAATTGAAATACTGAATACTGAAAATAAAACTTGAAAACTCACTTGACATTTGAACATGAAAATATCAACAACTGTTTCAACAACAGTTTACTATTCTGCCAAGTTAAGATCAGACTGTCAATAGTAAGAAAGCTAAAAGTGTAACATTAGATACAAGATGTCTCAAACCTACATGACAAGGAGTATAGTGGTGTTTTGGAGCATGTCAAAGATGCAGAGAACCTATCAATGAGAAGTGATGCTTGTGAGAAGTGCTGCTTTTGAGAAGCATGCAGACTAATTGTGATACTGATTTTCTACAATATTCTTTTATCTGTTTTCTATTCCTATCAACACAAAGATTATTGATACTTCAAATATCTCAAATTTACATTGAGGCATAACCCTAGAAGCTTCTATATGACTTGAGAGCTGAGCAAGTCATAATCCTACAGGGTCCTATATGACTTGGTCAGAGCTGAGCAAAGCATATCCTACAAAGTCCTATATGACTCGGTGAGAGCTGAGCAATGCACAATCCTACAAAGCCCTATATGACTTGGTGAGACCAGAACAAGGCATAATCCTTACATGGTTCTATATGACTTGGCAAGAGCTGAGCAAGGCATAATCCTACAAAGTTCTATATGACTTGGTCAGAGCTGAGCAAAGCATATCCTACAAAGTCCTACATGACTTAGTCAGAGCTGAAGAAAGCATAATCCTACAAACTCCTATATTACTTGAGAACTGAGCATGGCATAATCTATATTACTTGAGAACTGAGCATGGCATAATCTATATTACTTGAGAACTCAGCATGGCATAATCTAAAATCAATTGCTGAGAATCGGAGCATAAGTTGAAATTCAGAAGTCACGTACAATTAAATTGATATACAAATTGGCAATACAAAATTTTTCCCAGTGTTTCAATTTTCAAATAAAAATGTTCGACTTAATGAGTAGCTTATTAAGTCTAATGGGAATTAAGTGAAGTACATTAACATTCATATAACCTAAAAACCTCCATATCTCAAGACACTGTGGCATTGGGAATTAAATCTTACAAGCCCTATGAATCAAATACCAAATATTAATGTTTCAAACCATTAAATTTCGTGATCAATATCTAACTCAACACTGCCTGAGATTCAATTTCATTCCTGACATGAAATAAAACTGTACAAGATAACTAACTTTAAATATCACTGGATTCCTGAAATACCCAAACTTTCTGTGACTATTTAAATAGCTGAGCAAAATCATTATACGAGTAATTAAAGCGCAACCACCCAAACAACTTTGCATACTGTATCTATATGTAATAAGTTTATTTTTTATGACAAGGTTTATAAAATAAAATGCTCTGTAGAAAAAATCCTTGGGGAAAAAACCCTGAACTTATGATCAAGAAAATGCTATTATCAAGGTAAAACCAATCAAAATAAACCCTGGGTTTATGTTATCAATCTTTATAGAACCCAAAGACATCTATTTACTATCCAAAATTCCCCTTAAACTTGCACTTATGAGTTCACTTACAAACTTTAATACCTAAAGAAACCTACAATCTTGTTATATATTGAGTTTACTTAATTCATGTCTGCAATGTCAAACTCCCATTTAATTAAATGATAATGCAGTGGTTAACTAACACAAATTCTCAATACCCTTGAAGAACTTTCCTAGCTAATTTAGTATTTGGTTTTACTCAAATCTGCTTTTACCAAATTTTTACTTGATCAGTTTTGGCTTTACATGAAACTACAATTATTAGTGTAAAATATTCTATTTTGAGTCGAGATACCTACAAAAGACTAACAAACTATAAAAGTGCAAATTTGAGTATAATTGCTAATTCATGGCATGTATACCGAACATGCCTTTGTTAAGTATGCTATTTCAATCAAGATTGCTTACCAATCCACACCATTTACTAAGGCCAGCAGTGTCTTGAAATATGCAGATGTGCCATGATAACAATGCTCTTGATAAAATACAAGACAATGTAAAAAAAATTATAGTTTTACTCAATTTTGTCTTTAAAGTTTATCAAGATGCATTATTTTCAAGGCAAACTTAATATATATACAAAACCAAGGTCTATAGAATACAAGGTCTACCCAAGTGCAGTTCAAGTCGGATTAAAACCCAAGCTGCTGACTATATAGAAAAGCATTACGTCACCGTGTACGTGACTTGTTCAAAGTAGGCATGAAAAGTACCTGTTATCTGCGCATATACTGTATGTTAAAATATTTTATATATATTTTTTCAGAATTAATTATGTCTGTGCAATGTCAACTGATTAAATAATGATGATTTTCATGGTGCAATATATTGCATTTGTCAGATATAGTTGAATTTTATGAACATCCAATTGTGTTTAATTTGTGACTCGCATAAAAATTTTTTTTTTCCAATGCCTGAATTTGGTTTCTTATGTACCTTTGGTATTATGGAATACAAGACCAACTTTTTTAACATTCAAATATCAAAAAATTTCCAATGAAATAATTTGGATACTTAGCAAAATACGAAACTAGTTATAGTTATAATTTTATATTCCAAGTTTTATTCACGTCCCTAAGATCATACTAAATAGGTAGCTATTAATGATGCAGATTGGAATTCTTCCAATAATAATTGGATATCATCCAATACTGTAATGAAAAATTGGGCGAACATAAAAAAGGTGTTTCAATAAAGGCTGTGTGCAATTTTTACAGTTGGTTAGTGTTGCATTCTTGCAGTTATCTTTTTCCACATTTTCGTTGCTAAGATAATAAGGTTTGCATTTCCCAACTTATAAGTTGAGGTGATAATTAACTTTCTTATTAATTTTCTCACCCTCAAGAACTACCATATTCTCTAAATTTTGAGCCTTCCATTTTTCAATTGTTCAGCTATGAGATCTTTTTATAGTATACTCGGAAAAGAAAAAAAATTGCAATTAACTGTATTAGGCAGAAAAGCTTTAAGTCTCACCCTCTTTCTGCTATGTATTCTGTTTCTAAGACTTGGCATTGGCTTTATATTTAGTACAGCAATCTTGATGCTATTATAGACGAGATCAAATGGTTATATTTATCGGAACTTGTATAACAATGGTCACAATGAACTGTGCACTTTTCCGTTTAATAATTTAAGGATGCACTTTGTATGTGACCAATTTCTTTAAATAGAAAATGGTACGAATAAACTATATTTAGTATGACATTTGAATCCATTCTCAGGTGGAGAATTTCCTCACTAAAAATATTAATACCAATATCAAAACCCATTCAACCATGCATTTGTCAATTTTAGAGATTTATAAGTTAAATTTATAAAACTTAAGTTTATTTCCTTGAACAAATTAATTCAACTTATCAGAAGTAAACGTATTTGCTATCTTCAGTCATATTAGTATCATACTTTGTAAATAGCATATATTTCCTTGCTTAAATGGGTTGGCGTGGAGAAAATAGTTTACTAGCCCCGAAGCTAATGAAGTTATAACTCGCCCTGCGCATACAGCGGTCAGTTTTGGAACAAAAATGGGTAGACCTTGTATTCTATAGACCTTGTACAAAACAATCAAATACTTGAAAATTATGGCAAACTCTCCCTTGGTCAATAAATTCTATTCTAGAATTGCAACCAAGAATTGTAATCATCTAAGAACTTCATTCTGACAGGCTGTCTGAATTGACTAGATTTTTACACAACCTACCAATGCCTATGCAATTATCACAGTATTGCAAGGTTTTAAAAGCTATCAATAAATTAATTCTGAGCTTTGCCATAATTGGTTAATTTCTATGAATACCCTAACTAAAAGTCCCTATCATAATGGAAGCAAGCTAAACTAATCTATGAAACCAGTTAAAATTATTAGCAATAATTTATAACTTTGCTAAAGTGACCATGACAATGTAGGTACTGACTTTCTGGTTTTAAGCTACTAAATCATTCATAACTACCACAAAAAGTTATTACAAAACATCATTCCTATTCTGCATAACTAATGCCCTGTCTGCAATTAAACAAGTTAACTTCACCAAAAACTTGTGTCATTTATGTGAATTTTGTTACCGATCTAACAAATATTGATTATGATATAGTTTAAATAATTATTGAATATGTGGTTGAAACAACATACTGAGCAATGGGCTATACCTAAAACTAATAATATTCTCAGATTATGTATCTTGAAATGGTAAATTTCCCAAACATCTGATTAACTAAATTTAAGATACAGTAAATCTATACTGATAAGAGTACTTGAAACTCCCTGATACCTGATTATGGTAATCATATATAGTGAAGAATACTGAACTACAAGATACTGAAAAACCAGCAAGTTTTACTGTAAGCAGTCCTAACAAAGAAAATTGCAAATACTTTAAACAACCCTAACTTAAATAAATGCGTCATTGGTTTTTATGTTCATAACGTTATCTTCCATAAATATTATTTATAACAGTAGCAGCATCTTGATTTCGTTGAGATATTGACGTATAAAATCTGAAGATCTCTATCATCGCAGGAGTTTTTATCTGAGAAGATGAAAAGCTAGTTAATATTGTCATGCCACACAGATATATCTTACAAAATATAAAGAAGACAATTTGAGCTATAATCAGGCCTTAAGCAAATAGGGGTAAAGATAAACTTTTAAAGCTTTAATTTGCTAAAATTACAGTTACAGATAATATAATTACTCAAAAGTGTAGTAATACAAATCTTATTAAATAAGAAGGGAGTAGATTTACTATTATTAAACTTAATTTAATTTATATATTTCATATATATTTCAGTTTCATATCTTTTCTGACCCTTTTTAAATTCCCTTAATTTAGTAAATGCAAAATCATCTTTAATGAAGGAACGTGTTAGGGGGAGAAGATCGAGATGGCAAGATAAGGTGGAGGATGATATGGAGGTTTGGTGGAAGAGAATGCTTTTGGTAGAAGGTATCGGAGAGGGTCCATCAAGCAACCGACCCATTAATCTAAGGGTTAACAGTGGGGAAAGAAGACTATCCACCAAGATACATAACAAGGAAGCATATTTTCCCATTTATTAAACACATACCTCAATAAGTGCTGCAGACGAATAATTTCCTTAAAAAATTGTAGACATTCTCCCTCAACACATTTTAAGCTGTATTTATTATAATCTTCTTATAAGACCATTAATAACTTCTAGACCACCCGGAATCTGCAGTTTATTTTCTGAAATATAGAAACTAGTTAAATACTTCACATACTATACTACTTTAAAATCAATCAAGCTTCAAACATTGCTTCTAGGTAGACTCCTATTACCGAAAAGGGTAACTGGATTGGACAAGCATCTTTGGCCTATGTTGCAGTAAAGATTCAATGGAAACAATTATGAGGTACATACTATTACAATTTAATATACATGAATTAGTGTTACTACTATCATTACTAATTACTATTATTGTGAATATTGTCAGTATTACCATTACTACTCAGGGTTATCTATATCTTTTTAAGACCATTTTAACTTATTTGAAAATTTAATGATATTCTTCTAGATTAGCAAATTTGATTATTGTTATTTTCTTTCTTATTCCTGTCATAATTTGTTTAATTAATTTCCTCTCTACCTCAATCCTTCT
The DNA here is from genome assembly GCF_036898095.1 of Palaemon carinicauda. Taxonomy (NCBI): domain Eukaryota; kingdom Metazoa; phylum Arthropoda; class Malacostraca; order Decapoda; family Palaemonidae; genus Palaemon; species Palaemon carinicauda. The sequence goes on from NC_090740.1 coordinate 3,750,234, forward strand.
AAGAAAGAAGGATCTAACTGCTTTACCCAACTCCATACCAACATGTTCTAATAATAATAATAATAAAAATAATAATACAGTAATAATAAAAAAAAAAAAAACAATACAACAATTAGGACAATAAATTAGAATCAAAGCCTACTTAGTAAGACGTTTGTTTTCAAACTTAATTTCATAATTGAAATGCATAAATCTTCAATTTTCAATGAAATTAGAGAAATGATAAGTGAATTTTAGCCGATAAAGAACCACACATTCTCGGTCCAGTAAACAACCTCTAAATTATTTCTTACACCAAGTAAATGATAGCAAATTTTATAATCAGCTATTAGAAAACAGTTCACATGCCAGAGAAATGTTCATTTCAGAAAATACTATACAGTATTCAATAAACACCAGCATTTTTGTATGAGCAATGCTATCAGTTATCATATCCAGGAATTTATAGAGCATTTTCTAATGAAAATTATTCTTGGAACAAATTTTCTCTAGGTTATTTTTTCTTTACATGCCAAATTTCCTATGTAAACAATTTTGCAAATATTCTTCTTTAACTACAATTTTTTTTTCTTTTAAAGAGATTTGATATTCTTATTCAACCACTATCAAATTAAAAGATTAAAGTGTAACTCGATGACATTTTAAATCTTTTCCCCTGTCCAAAAACCCTTATCGTTTTAACACTCCTAAATTCTAAAGCAAATATTAACATTAATTTCATTACCTCCATACAAATATTACAACATAATAAACAAACATTCCCAATTATTTGCAAATAATTATTAAAACTTACTTCACATTTTACACATTGTGACCATTTTTTTCTTCTGTAAAAATTTATAATTCAAAAGGATATTTTATAACTAAAATGAGTTCCCCTTTTCATTTAAAGTAATTTTTTTTCATATAGGTAACCGGCATCGAACTCATAATCTAGCTTCTTTTTTTTCAAGTATTGAAATAACGCAGCTACCTGGATGGGGATTATTAAAAAAGTGTCATGGGTTGAAAATTGTAACCAAAGTATTAGATAAAGGAATATAATTGAGTAAAGGGGGCACAGGCATATACTTTGTAATCTAAAAACTAGTGAATAACTAATCTAAAAACTAGTGTTTTATTCAACTTTTTAACCCATATATATAAACAAAGGAATCTTTCTATCCTGAACTTTAATTTTATCAAACTGATGTTGCTTCATGAAATATTTTGAGACAGTATCCTCAAGAATATGAAGACAATACACTTTACATCTCTCCATCGCATTCATATACAAATAAAATAACCATGACTAATGCAAGACATAAAACCTCAATGGTTTCAAATGGCAAAACTACTAAACTTTGTCTTGCGTTGTCCAATACAAAAAGAATATCCTCCATAAAATAATTTTTCCAAGCTACTAACATCCCTCAAAATGTTTGCCAAAACATTCATCAACTCTTCAGTAAAGCTTCACTACTGTGGTTGAAAGCATCATATATATTCTAAGCTTTATAACTGTCTTCAATATGCCCAACTTATCTTTAAAAATTAAATTCTTAATTTGAGTTTATAAAACAGACAGGCATTCATTGCTGTACCAGACTGTATTTCACTACCAGTTTTATGCAGTAACGTATCCTATTTACTAGTTCTGGGCAACAATATTAGTTTATTAAGCGTCTTACCTCTGCAAGTTGCAGTAGACCCCGATGACATAAGCCAATGAAAAAACCAACACATCCACAGTTCCTCCTATGATTGTTAATGGCAAAAGCTGTTCCACCTGAAAGAAAAACCTGTCATTAGATCCTGATGAGCCTTAAGTACAGTTGGACATGGGAGTTCAGGGTACACCTGGCTGGGGAAATGCACCCTTAATTGTGTAGCCCATCCCACCTCTCCTTACGCAAGCTGTTTGGTTACTTGCCGTGAAGTAACTGTGTGCAATTCAGAACAAGGTTTAACAGGAATATCTGTCGAACTGTACCTAAATGTCATGAAATTCTCGTACAATACTTCCTAAATAAACCTCTGAGCTTGGGGTGTTAACTATTCCAGCAACATTATTATTGTTAAATTGATTCCCTAAGCAGTATCATCATGAGAAAGAATTATATCCTAACTGGTTATCAATCACCATCAGAAAAATAATCTGTACATGCCTGTGATTTGTGACAAAGATCACCTTAATCAATGAAGATAAAAAGTTAGCCAATAAGTTCTAAGCTGGTACATAAAAGGTCTTAAAATTCTTATTTACATAGGCTATTAGCACTATTTTGACCTCGTGAACATGTACAGTAATTTGTTAAAACCTTTAAATCTTGGTTCCATTGTGCCAAAAGTAATAATCCATAAATGACAATTACTTAAACCATGCACAGCAATAGCAATGTAAAATAATTCTTAGTTCCCTTGGTGTAAAATTTAATCTCGATTAACTTTTAAAAATACCCTTACTGAAATTTACTTGAATTTAGCACATAAATAGCAACTTTAATATTCAGTTCCCTTTAAGCGAATTTACAGTTATGTAGATCATTTCCCACATCAGATTCAATGCCAAATTTCACCCTTTCTGATAAATCTTGATAAAAACCAAATCCATTTTCAGAGAGTTTCAGAGATTATTAAAACTATGAAATGTTTATAGAATTGACTGAATTCGGACCATATGATTAGGTGCTGGAACAGGTAAATCCAATCGGCACCTAAGAACAAGATTGGAATAATGCTGCGGACCATTTGGGAAAAGATCGTTGGTTTTCTTTCTCTAAAAAGTAAGCCTTGAGGTTACTTACAACTCCTGACTACCTAAAACACTTCATAAACTATGACCCACTAGTTTGGCAAATAATATTGAATTCTCTGTACTGTCTATAACTAGAAATAGATTCCCTTTATAATCTTTTATTGATAGATTTCAGTTTCTTATTGACCATCAGATTCTGCACCATTAAAATATTTCAGTAACTTCATACTTAAATTGTAATGTACAGGAAATGCTGTCTTTAAAATCATGATTCCTTTATTTTGGATATAGTCACCTAACAAACAAACTATTGCTGTATACTTCAAACTCACCAATAGAGGAGCAGGTTTCAATGCGCTATAAGCCAGGTTCGCTCCGAGTTCTTGATGGTACAGCTCTCAAAAAGTGTCTTGTGGACATCTGCTCTGTAAGCATCAACAGCAGAATCATGGCGCTTATCCTTAGTTTGTAGTGAATCTCCTTTCAGTTGCCTTTCCACAATAACATTCAGTAGAGCTGATGCATAGTATTCATGAAGGGGAACAGACTTGTTCAAGAGTTCCACAATTTGCACTAAACTTTTTTCTTTATTGGTTGGTTTTTCTTCCTTTTCATAATTTAAAATTAACCTTCTCCAGGTCCGTCTCATAACTTTGTCCAGAATTTGTTGATCTCTTTGCACAGTTAAGTTCCATTTTCACTGTAGCTGATCTATCTTCTTTCCCATGTCTTAATGAACCTTAGTTCTTTGGTGTCCTCTTCAATTCTTTTCTATCTGTTTTCTGATTCAGTATGTACTAACGCTTGTTTTCATCATTTGTGCCTGGTTCGTCGATGACCATTTCAAAGAGTTTATAGATGCAAGGCTTACTCCTCTAATTATTCTAAGTTCAAGTGATATATATCAATATAAATCCTTTATTTCATTTTAAGACTTCATACTGCACAGCTTAGTTACTACAATACGTTGTAGCCAGCTTGGCAATCTGTTGTATTCTTGTTGACAGTTTCACGACCAGTCTTTATGAAATTTTTTTTGTCGGCAAATTCTCATCATTCGTTCTTCAGTAAATTGTCTGGAATTGCTACACATAAGGCTTCTCTTTATTTCCTTTGATAAGTCTCGTATTGCCTGTCCTTGGCATGTCCTTCGGTAAACGGCCAAAATCATATATCTACCATAAAGTATGATGTGTCAAGAAAGGTGAAACATTCTTTTTTTAATATATTTTCAACAAAATAGACTACCTTTAAATAGCACCTTCTCCGAGGTACTTGCATCATTTCATCTTTTCTGTTTTTTTATTGCTAATTTGTACAGCTATGTAATTGATAAACATTTTTAGTGACTTTCCCTACTTTTGCAGATATTCATTCTTTAATTTTTTCTTTGTGTCAAGTAAATTGGAGTATAAAGCATCTTATCTTCACATACATGTACTGTATACTCACTGACCATCACTGTTTGGGCTCTTTTTTTCATGGCCGAATGCCTTTCCTACCGCCAACCCTCCCCATTTACCTGGGCTTGGGACCGGCACCAAGTTGAGGCTGGCTTGTCCCCCTCAGTGACATATACTCTCGGCATTGCAGAGTACTGTATATGCAAACTGTATAACATCCACCCCACATAGAAGTGGGAAAAGGTGTAGACAAAGAAGTCATGTACTATTTACTTTCCTTTGTCATTCAGTTTGCATATACTCTCTGCAATGCCGAGGGTTTAGCTTTACACAATCCATGGTTACAATCTCTTTCACACTGCTATCTAACTTCAATGTTTTTCTAAATATATTTTCCCAAGCAACTTGACAGTTAGCTTGAACAAACATTTAGATTATCATCTTATTGAATTTGGCTACTTATTGTTCAATGAGTGAAGGTTAAGTTTCAGGTTTTGCAGTTGAAATCCTCATAAAGGCCCTTATCACCCTTCCACACGAGAGGCAAATGCAGGGCAGGCACTCTGATTTCTCCGTAATTCTCTTCTTTGAAACAATGTTACCAGATCAATAGTCTAAGCCACGTAGTAGTCAGGCGAACATCTGACTTGGGCCAGATGCTGGGCAGAGAGCAGTCAAAGCTGTTCCAGGCAATGTTGTCACTCTTCAGGTGCCCATTAAGTGCCTCAACAATGGACAGGCACTTCCATACTTTGCCCGTGGTTTTCTCATCTATGACATCTACACTAGTGATAACCACCCTTACCACAAAATGGGTAAGTCTTGTTTGCCTGCCATGCATTTGCCTCTCGTGTGGAAGGGCCTTAAAACTAGCCCTGCAATTGGGTCTCATGTGACTGTAACAAGACCTCATCTACCCTTGCAAAGAGTCTTCATCTGGTCTTAAGCACTCATAATAATGACCTTAATATTACCAGTCATCCAACCCTAAATTTGACACTGTCCTTGACAGTCATATGGCTTTACAACCAGTAATTATCTGACCCTTTAAACTGTCTCCTCTGGCCCTATAATAGGGCAGCACCTGGTTCTACAATGGGCCATCATTAGGCCCTGCAACAGAGCATTATCTGGCCCTATAATTGGTCTTCACCTGATCCTAAAATTGGCCCCCAACTGGCCCTACAGTAAGTCTTCATCTGGCTCTATAATTGGTCTTGCAACTGGAATTCACCTGACCTTGCAATCGGTCTTCACATGGCCCTTTGAGCTTCACCAGACTACAATCTGTCTTCATCTGACCCTACAGTTAGTTTTATTCTGGTCCAACAACTGGGCTTCAACTGGCCCTACAATCAGTCTTCATCTGGTCCTACAATTGGTCTTTACTTAGCTCCTACAAAAGGGGCTTCATCTAATACTACAATCATTCTTCATCTGGCCCTACAATTGGGCTTCACCTGGTCCTACAACTGGGCTTTGACTGGTTCTATACTTGGGCTTCACCTGGCCATCATCTGGCCCTATAATTGGGCTTCACCTGGTCTTACAATCAGTCTTCACAGCCTATAATTGGGCTTCACCTGACCCTACAATCAGGCTGCATCTGGTCCTACAATCAGTATTCATCTCATCCTACAATTGGGCTTCCCCTGACCTACAGTCAGTCTTCATCTGGCCCTATAATTGGCCTTCACCTGGCCCTACAATCAGTCTTCATCTGGAATTATAATTGGGCTTCACCTGGCTCTACAATGTCTTCATCTGGCTCTATAATTGGGCTTCACCTGGCTGTACAATATACTTCTGGCCCTATAATTGGGCTTCACCTGGCCATAATATGTCTTCACCTGGTCCTACGATCAGTCTTCACCTGGTCCTACACTTTGGCTTCACCTGGCCCTACAGTCAGACTTCATCTGGCCCTATAATTGGCCTTCACCTGGTCCTACACTTTGGCTTCACCTGGCCCTACAGTCAGCCTTCATCTGGCCCTATAATTTGGCTTCACATGGCTCTACTATTGATTCTTGTATGACTAACAGAGAAGATACTTATTGCCGGTAGGATTTAGCTGGTAACCATTTTCTTGTAAACATACAAATGTTATAACTTCTTTACCAGTTGTTATATCAATATGGAAAAAATAAGACTGTGCCAGGAACACAGACTCCCTTGTCAAATATCCTCATGTCTTGTCTCCATCAATATACTCAATGCTACTTTTTTTCTTTCAGGAATTGATACTTCATAAAAATAATTTATCTTTCCAAACTTTTTTTTTCTAGCCTTGATATATATCACCAGTTTTCTGCGAGTCCTTGAATTGAAATTCTTTTTCTATTGATTTAATGCTCAGAAAAGTCTGATTTGATTGACAGTTGTCTATATGATCAGTTGCATGCATTTTTCTTTTTAACTTTGAACTTCCGTATCTACATCCTGTGCTTTGAGTTGTGGTCTTGGACAAGGAAGTTCCTATGAACCATTGTCTTGCTCAATTTCCAAAAATACACTGGATTAATCCTAGTAACAATAACTTTTCTTGGTGTGGTATTTTCAGTGCTTCATTCCTTTACCGTTCAAAGTGATTCTCACTGTGCAGCAGAGGTTTCATGTAGCAATGAGTAAGTGACTGTACTCCACTTGTTCTTTGCATCTTTGGAGTTTCTTGGTTAGCAGATCTTTCTTCAGTAGCTGTACTAATATACCTGTGAAAAAGATATCCATTTAGGAAAATGAAAATCAATATTAAGTTACAGCCTAATGTTCCTCTTAATATAGTTTGCTGATTGAGAAAAGACCTACTTCCAGAACTAGCACAGTAAATTACAAAAAAATAAAAGTAAACAAGTAAAGTGTGTTCAGAAGAATACTTAAGTATAATTTCAATTATCAAAGGTCATTCACTCATAGCCAGCTTAAGTAAGCCTAGCAAGGCGAGGATACTTTAGCACTCAAAATCTATCAACAGAATCTTGTCATGAGCTGCTTTTACTCTTCCTTCCTTTGACACTCGGTAATTCGTATCTTGAAAACCTTGTCCTTTACAACATCCAAAATCAAAATCCCTATATACTGTTGAACAAGTTATAGTTTGTTTACTTTGAGTCTCCTATTTGCACGGTTCTCACAACTACTTCATTCCTGTCTGTATCCCTCCACAAGTATTTAGACCAGGGATGTGGTCTAAATTATAAATATTCTTCAAAGTTCCTATGTCATACTACTTACAGTGGTGAGAATGAGCTTGGAATTAAGGATTTAGTACAAATAATGGTTTGATTTTAGACACCTTAATAGACTTACTTAAAGTGGAGAAGAGTTACGGTTATTGATTTTACGTAGGTGGAACGTGGTCTTATAAGGTCGGTTGACAAGTGGATGCTGTAGCACCTAAACATCAAGACTCAATTTGTCTCTAAATACTTAACGGAAAGTCTCCCGTTCCTAGACCTAAGAAAGGGTCGCCAATACAAGGGCTATGACCCAACACTTCTGCACTGGACTGACTTTCCTGTTTCATTCCTATAGTGATATAAAAACAAATGGAGAATAAAGGAAAAGATTAATAGATGAAGATAGGAACAAGGATTGAGGAAGGAGATATACCAATGCACCACCCTCAAATCATCCAAACCAAACTAAAGTTAACCCCCCCCCCAAAAAAAAAGAAAAAAAAAGAGAGAGAGAGAGAGAGAGAGAGAGAGAGAGAGAGAGAGAGAGAGAGAGAGAGAGAGAGAGAGAGTGTGTGTGTGTGTGTGTGTATTGTAACAGTACAAACCTTATGTATCATGAAAATGTGGTCAACTGACACACTTACACACCTTATCTAATTGTCTGAGAGCACACAGTTCTTATTAATCGCCAAAACTTATCTTTCAAAGACCAAATATAATGAAGTAAAAGCTACTGGATATTGTCTTAGAAACATTGCTTTAATAAAGAAGTACAGTACCTGGATGAACATTCTTGTAAAAATACTAGAGATAAACTGTGCTATTACCAGGACTGACTACTGCAACTCCATTTACCAAAAATTACATAAATTACAAAACACAATAAACAGAGGAACAAGACTAATAAAAGGTGTCCCACCTGAAGAAAGGATCACTCCTACAGTAATTGATTTACACTGACTGCCTATTTAAGCAAGAATTGAGTTTAAAATATGTACAATAACCCACCAAGTTATTAGAACCGGACATCCAAAGTATCTAAGAATTGCTACATGTGTAGCCAACAAATGTATTGACACGAGAATGGTTACAGATGGTTTAAAATTATTGTTGGAACCAAGATGTGTCTCTATTGTAGGTTCCAGAGCTTTCAAATATGATGCCACAAAACAGTGTAAGCAACCACCAGACATCCGAGACAGCAGAACTGAAGACCGTTTTCTAAGTATTTCGATAATATGGATTTAACAAACGAGCAATATGTGGTGTGAAATGCCTAATATCTTGGAATATATACGATAAAATGAATTACTTAAGGTCCTGTAGAGAATAGGGCTCCCCTGCTGTATAGGCCCACAAAAGGGGCCCTTCTAATAAATAAAATATCTATGTTAGACAATTTGTACTAGGCTGGTGCTCTCTTGATATGCGGTTCATTTATGGTTGTATAGATCTTTTTAAATTTCATAGTGGGATGTTCTAGTTCAATACCAAACTCCCATACGCTCTAACTTCAACGTACATTATATTGCCATTAATTGGAAACCATACTACTTAGATACAGTAATACCAAAACACAGAACGTGACAGATTTCTCAATGCGGCTGATTTTAGGCAAGATAGAACCTAGCAAAATGTAGAGAATATCTACCTCCAAATGCTAATCAAGATCCAATAAAGTATATAAATAGCAATTAAATTTGTATATCTAATTGTACATAACCTTTTATTAATTATCATACACAAGACCCAGGACATTTTGAATGTCTGAGATGAAAATATAACCACAAGAAATTACAAATTTTAAATTGCAATCTATAATCTCTGAGTCATACCTTGAAAAAAGTTGCAAGTTTAGTGACCCAAGGTCATTCGGTATTTTTTTATACAGATTTTGGTTTTTATTGATTGACTACCCTGTTAAATGACATTCTAATTATAAATTACTATCTATGGAACAATATAAGAGAATCCATAAGAAAAAAGGGATTTTGACGAAGGAAAAATATATTTCTGGGCGAGAGACCCGTGTCGCCCAGTGAAATGCTCCTTTAGCACCATTTCTAAGGTATACAACTGCTATATATTACCAGAGAAAAAATTGCATAGGGATGCCAGGTTGAACCCAGCTCCCTCACCTATAAAAGGTGTTGATATATAATACTGGGGCATGATAAATCACAACCAGAGGCCTTGCACCATTTAAATACTGTATCTCCTGTCAAAATCCCCAAACAGCGAGGTGCCGTTCAACATCCCACTACTACTAACAATCCCACGCCAGTGACGTCACTCCTTTTTAGCACGCAATTTGATAGCCGTTTTTTACCTGGTGTGTGTATTTCGCGGGTTTTTTTCTGGATTTACCTCAAGATGTCGGACTCCACTGTCCCTCCATCTAAGTTAAGTACCAGATCAAATAAACCTTCACATTATGAGTTTATATAAAAAAAATACTTCAAATATGACACCAACTACCATATAGCTTATTGTATGAAAAAATCTTTTAAAAACTTTTTTTTTGGGTAACATATGCGAGTTTCTTAAGAACTGGTATTGATAATTCAAGAAACGTAAAGACATTTTACTGGCATCTGACTTACCATACTTCCTGTGGGGGCCCAATTGTGTATTATGTTCATGTTGTGGGTTCAAGTTGTATTGGGTTCCAGTTGTGGGGTCCCTCTTGTATGGGAATTCTGTATCGTTGCCTATATAATTTTCGAAAGGTATCATCCAAATATCTGCAAAAATTCTATAATCATTCCCTGTAATTGGATAATTTCTATTATGTGCTCAATGCACATGTAAGGTACAGGTACCTTAAACACTCTTTCATGGATACATTTTTTTCTTTTTCTTTTTTTTTAAGAAAAATCAGAATTAGGACAAATTTATTTAGAAAAAGTTTCCTGGCTATAAAATTTACAGAATGCATATTGCCTTAGAAAAGTGATTGTTCAAATTATCAAATGACCTCATTTGTCTTTTAAAATCGTGTTATTTAGAATACAAAAGTATGAATATATAGATAGAATTGATTTACATCAAATAACTTAGCCCTTGGCAGCACAAAGACTATACAACTAGCTTTCACTGGACATCTGAAAGACAAGAATTTAAGGCTTTCAGGAAGAAACTGAAGACTTTGTTTTCCTAAGTGCTTCGATAATGTGGATTTGACAACAGACAATATGCTATTTGTACTTAAACACTTAAAAATGTATATATTAAACTGATAATGTAAATCCTGTATTAAACAGCCCCTAAAGTATGTAAAGACATAAACTTAACGTATTGTCTGTCTTCACTAGAGCTAAATAATGGTTAGCAGTATAATTGTCCATTTTAAACAAGAGGCTATGGACCCTTGGCTATTGATAAAAGCAAAGGAGAATGACAATTTGCTATTTTCTTCTTGAGTTGAAAATAAATATATCATTCATAAACTTACCAGCACGTCAATTACTTCATTGAAGGGCAATTAGTTCAGGTCGACAGGTAGCCGTTTATAATGTCATTTCAATACCCCCCAAAATAAAGTTGATTCGATACAACCCAAGTTTATTAATACTATTACAAGAACTCCAGTTGGAAAAGCAAAATTATATACTGTACTCTAAAAGATTTCGTAAAGCTAATGAGACAAGGTTATACTTTACAAACAGCTGAAGTAACTTTAATTAAAGATTTTAGGTTTAAATTTTAAATTTCTGTATTTAAAAACACTAACAAGTTTTCATCCTCCCTTTGGGAACTTGAAATAAAATTTCTTAATTGTATCAACTTAGCAATACTAATTTACGGAGTTAATAACCTGGTTACCATGATTAAATCCAAATAATTATATAATATAAAAAAACATTACTGCACTACTTTAAACTTTGTAACAGGTGTTATTTTAAGATTTTATTGTAAGTACTCTGTTAAAGTCTACCTTAAAATATCTGAATTTTGCACTGAAAGATGAAAGGGATTCTATCACAGTCAAAATATTTGAATTTTTACTCGACACTTGACTAATTCAGATAACTTGAGTTGTATTGAATCATTCTAATGGATCTATCGAAATGACTTTAATGATAACGATAAATTGAGGTCTTGAAGTGATGTCTGAAAGAAAAACGAATTTACATTAATCACTTGTTAGAAATTCGTTCATGTTGACATTTATATAATTCTCTCTCTCTCTCTCTCTCTCTCTCTCTCTCTCTCTCTCTCTCTCTCTCTCTCTCTCTCTCTCTCTCTCTCTCTCTCACACAAAAATGTCACTAGTCTATTATCTGGAGTATTCCATTTTTGAAATCAATTAGTATTCACATTCCAAAATATGATTTTTTCTTTGCTTGCTTCCAATATAATACTGAATATATTTAAATACCTTCTTAATCATGTTTAATGCAGCTTATAAAAATTATGCTTATCCAATATGAAATAAGGTTTAATATCTGTAAAGGGTTTACATATCCTAATATTCATAAAACACTTAAGATAAAAAATCAAATCTTGACGGTTTAGCGGTGTCCATTTCCAATTATATTTAAAATAAACAGGATCGCCAATGTTTTGCATCCAATAAAAGTAAATTAATTATCACATTAATTAAACTAATCTTAATTTTAAAAGTATTTTCTACACTTAAAAATTAGTAAGTATTTTCTACACTTAAAAATTAGTATTATAAAGGAATTTATGGGCAAAGTTTTTTCCTTTTTTTGACAGACCGATTGAAAAAATGATGAACGAACGCAAAAACGAGGGAATGAGCAAACAAACGATCACAAAATGAAAAAAAACTAATGCACAATGGAATGAACCAACAAACGAATGTACAAAGGTGAACCAACAAACGAACGCGCACACAAAGGAATGAACCAACAAACGAACGCACAAAGGAATGAACCAACAAACGAACGCACAAAGGAATGAACCAACAAACGAACGCACAAAGGAATGAACCAATAAACGAACGCACAAAGTAATAAACCAACAAACGAACGCCCACACGAAGGAATGAACCAACAAACGAACGGACAAATGACTGAACCAAAAAACGAACGCACATTTGAATGAACCAACAAACGAACGAGCACACGAAGGAATGAATCAACAAACTAACGCATAAATGAATGAACCAACAAACGAATGCACAAAGGAATGAACTAGTGAAACGTTCAGCAGGTATGAAAAATTCTATTTTGAGAGTTCGAATCGTGCGTTTAATCACACATTGCTACTCTTATTCAGCCACCTTTTTAAAAAGATTCTTATTTGCTACCTTTGCTCCTCTAGCCCTATCACTGAGGAAAAATAATCCACCCAACCTTTCAAGGAGAAACTGAAGACTTGTTTTCAGTGTTTCAAAACGGAAGACTTTCTTATTTTTTCAAGTATTTCGATTATGTGATTTTGGCAATCAACAAGCAACGCTGTGTGGTACTCTAAATAACTTAGATTTCTTAGTACAGTATACATGAAAACCCTTTAGGTCCTGCAGGCCGCAAGGTTACCCTGCAATATAAGACCGGAAAAAGGGTCCTTAAACTAAAACTGGATTTCAAATTGGCAAGCGCTGATACACCATGCAGTTGAATATATTAAATTCATATAATCATTATTAATACAAGTGCGACCCTACTTCAGTTTTTCACTGTTTGTTGTACCGAACTGTGAAAACTTGCTTTTCTAAACTGCATGGCCACTAGCACTTACAATTTCCCCCTAGTCAACACCACTAAGGTGCTCTTATCCACATAAAACACCGAAAACGATTCTATGCTAGAATATGGACAAAGTTAATCTACCTTTGAAAATCCTGCGAGTTTGATATTGGGTATATTAGCTTCACGTGAATTTTCTATTAATATGATCACTGTAATGTTGGCATTTCTATATGCCAAAGATATGCTTTGGTTTAGAAGATAGAACTTTTCTAACGAGTGGTTTAGTCAATTTCGGTGGTTTCAAATGAAATACAACATTAAAGATTAATTCTCTACCTTAACATTAGATGTTAATACTGTTACATTTATTAATAGACAAAGAATTAATACCTAGTTGCTTATCAACTATAATACTATGACTTTGAATCGGCGGGGCAGAAGCATGATAATATACAAAAATTTTGACGATTAAACGGAAACCACACGAATGACGGCTGGACAGTTACCCTGTATTCGTATTTCTTTTACAATTGCACGTAACGATAGTAAATAAAACACTTAATTAATTTTATGTTTGCATTTGCAGTCATGGCTATGCAGAAAGTAACTCCAATACTACATAATGCAATCTTCAACATCAATCCAAAAAACACTTGCAAAACTTTAGTTTGTCATGCTGACTAGTCAACAATTGTTTAACTCGATAAACAGCCTATCATTTATTGAATTAACACGAACAGATTAATATCAAAAAATAAACTTTCAAGTGCAAAGTTTGAACATTAATATGAAAACCAGGATGGTGGTTATTAACCGAATCAGAGCTTTCTTATTGGGGCGAAACTTTAGCGTCACACAACTTAACACAACATCCCTCGATATTTAAATACTTAAGGGTAGCATCTCGTTGTTCTAGAAAGGTGCCCTCCGTGACAATTTCAACAGAACAAATTAAGCCATGTCTACTATTTTGAATTTTACATATAAACAGTGACAGCCTGGTGAGGGGGGGAGGGGTTTCCCCGAGTTAACTCTAAATTCACACCGCTAACAAATTACCGAACCAGCGTGTTGTACTTAGAAGAGGGGGGGGGGGGGGGCAGGTATTTGAATCCGCGTGTGTGCATATCTAAAAAAAAATTTACAGCTCGAGTACGCTAGTTGAAAATAAACTACACTATTACCTTAAGCGAATACTCATTTTAAACGGAATCTATTCAGCCAATAACTCTTGACTAAGAGCAAAACTGTAAATTAGAGGACACACCTGAAACCATTATACCACTGCTGGGAGAGGTTACGTCATAGCTAACGAGGTGATTAACGCCTGTCCAATATTCTACAAGTGGGACTAGTTGCATTCTAATATGAGGAGATATGCTTTCAATTACGGCTATCTTTTTTCTTACCAGCCATTTCCCTCTTATCTTTAAATGAATTTCATATGGTCATGCCTTGGTTGATATAGCGTTGAAGTCTAAACTAGGCCTCTTATTCCCTTGAACACTTTTGAGCAAGAGCACGTGCTGTGTAGGTCCAAGGGCGATTTAATCTAAATCTGTATATAATTCATATACTGGGATTCAATCCACGGCGTTTTCTCTCTGCAAACAATTACTCGCCTAATAAACTTCGACTATTAGGTAATCAGCCTAGCGTTAACTGCATTCTAAATGTAAAGAATGTCCTCCTAAGTAAAGGGAGAAGTTCGCAATTAGTACACTTTACAAGAATTACGATGAGATGTTAAGAAAATGGAGAAAGGGCAGGACCGTGTAATGGTCTTTTTTCTCCCGTCCGAAATTTCCGCCGGGGAAAATATGCCTAATTATTGCTTTCCCAGAATTCAAATAACCACCTAATTACTGTGCAAGACGACGAGAACTGCAGGATTGCATTACTTTAAGAGTAAATTGGGAGCGTGGTGTTGTAAACAATTACAGTATAAAGGACCAGATGCTTCCTTTACATTAGGGCAAGATAAAATGGGGTTGTAATGTAAATATTACATGATTAACATGATTTAATGAAGATACTGCCCCGTAATTTTATCATTGGTCTAAAAAGTAACGAAATGGTTATTAGGGCCTCTCACCTCTACTTGAGGCCTTAACTCCTAAATATCTGGGCCTCTGACCTCTGCTTAGGCCTTTAACTCCTCAATATCTTTCTAAACAAACATTCGCGATTAAGAATAAGCGTAGTGGAAATAAATCTCCGAAAAGGAGTCCAAGGTAGGTTAAAACCACTGTTGAAACCAGATTTGGAACTTTTCACGCAAAATATCGACGGTTATTAGAATATCCAGCTTAAACTAATTAAATATCCGACAAACTATAATAAGACCAAAGGAAATGATTGGAAAGGGTGTTCTTACCCACTGACTTCACCGGTGACAGAAGCACAAGTTAAATGACACTATTGTCTTCTTCAATGTCTGCCACAGAAATGACGACCCAGCGTTGCCACTTGCTCGATGGATCATGGGTGTCTAAAAATCCCCAAAACACGTGATAAAAATTCCTAAAAAAATCCCCATTTCCACAAATATATTTTCTTCTAATCCTGTAGGCTTTACTAATATAGAAATTACTTACTATACATCATGTAAGTTCAAGCAAACTAATTGCAGCAATATAAAAGTTTACTCATCTTTGTTTCTTCTTCATAGAAATTTGTACAGAATATCCCCGCCAGACACCCAAAATCCCAAAATCTAGGGATAAATTCTCATATCTGGCAACACTGTGACAATCTTTCACTTCCTGAAGTTCCTGGACTACTCCTTCAGCCCCCCCCCCCTCCCCACCCCCCCCCCCCTACAAATTCAACGGCTGTCAAAAACATCCCTAGACAGCCCCCATAAGTCCCCAAATCCACTGAGAATTAAATGCTGTATATACCGTTGTGTTTTCTATATTAAATATAGGAATTTAATTCTAATTATTTCCTTTGTGAAACAACAAATTATCTTTTTAAAAGAAAACTATGACCTTACACGTGTTCTGATTTCAATGTGTGCTCTGATACATTCATAAGTCATCTACAGCACAGTAATTAAATCTCATTGAAGACTGAAATTTTACGTTGCTAATACACCATTTATCGTAGCACACCCTCAAAATACTCAACTAATTATCCATATGCAATTTACAGTAGTGTTTTGATGTAAATAGATTCAAGGTAAGCCCCAAGCTCGTCTCCAAAAACTTCTAGAAATCCCCAGATTTAGGAACAATTTCCCTAAACGTTAGCTCCTTGACAAAGACATACTCCAGCCAATCAGAGACCTCCACCATACTCGATGTTGCTATGGTTGTTTTCATTGCCTAAATAATTAACATTTTTCGTTTGAAGATACTTATACAGTTTTCGATAAATTAATTGGACTATAACAGGCAGTCAAGAAAATATATTACTAAAATCTAATAGATAAATATAAGTGATGTTTCTAAGCAAAATCTGCTTTGTTGTTGTCTAGTGTTAAAAGAACGTAACCAATGTCTCTACTGTTTTCGAGACAAAACAAAGAATCTTAAAGCGGTTTTCACACCCATAAAAATTATCTGATGTTACAGGCATACAAAATTCTCTGTAAATATTTCATTTCTGTTGAGGCGATTTCAAAAGGTTTAAGATTTCCATAATGCAGATCTGTCTATCTGTCCATATTTAAGAAAAATATTTCCTTATTTTCACAGGCTGACTATCCATGGGCTACATATCATCCTCACCATCATCTCCTCTTACGCCCATTAAAGCAAAGGGCCTCTGTTAGATTTCACCAGTCGTCTCTATCTTTAGCTTTTAAATCAATACTCCCCATTGATCATTTACTTCAACCTTCATGGTTCTCAGCATTGTAGGCCTGGGTCTTCCAACTCTTCTAGTGCCTTATGGAGCCCAGTTGAAAGTTTAATGAACTAATCTCTCTCGGGGAGTGGGGAGAGTTTCATTTCTAATCCTGCCCTGCCATTTAACTCCCAATATTCTTCTGAGTGGTTTGTTCTCAAATCTACAAAATCTGTTGGATATTGTTTCATTGTTAGGCCTATACTACGACTCGTGTCCACACAGTAACAGCGATCTCACTAAACTGATAAATAGCCCAATTTTTATAGTTAATATCGAACGATTTTATTACCAAATTTTGCTTAACCTAGTCATTGTCTGATTTCCTTTGTTCAATTTTTAATTAAACTCAAATTCTAAACACCCTGTATCAGAGGTCATAGTTCCTAAATATTTAAATGATTCCACCTCATTAATCTTTTCTCCTTCCAATAATATTTCAAAGAGAGAGGAATTTTCTTCTCTTCATGTTCAATTTGAACATAACTTACTTTAGTTATACCTAATACTAGTTTTCTTTCAAAACACTGGGTCTTATATTTCCGTTTTCTATTTGTTAAATTGAAGGTAAACTTTGGTAAATTGATACCTTCATAATACATAAATTGTGGTTCTTTGTAACGCCACTGTCTTGCAATCTACTGGACTGGGGTTCGAGTCTCGTTCAAGACCAACATTTTCTTGCAGTGTCTGAAACCTCACCATCTTTGTGAGCTAAATATGGGGGTTTGGGGGAATCTACAGGTCTACCTGCTGAGTCACCAGTAGCCAATGCCTAGCCACCTTGTCCCAACTTGAGTGGAGAGGGGGCTGGGGCACTGACCATATATATATATATATATATATATATATATATATATATATATATATATATATATATATATATATATATATATATGATCAGTGCATATGGCGATGTCCTATTAGCAAGGTCAATTTAACTGTCCTTTACTTGTGCATTTATGAGCAGGCTTTAAACCTTTAAACAGGCGATATAGGCTTTATATAAGGTGGTTTTAAATCTTTCCAACATTCCGATTCCAGCCCAAAACACAGGTCAGAGCTCAGAGGTTAAAGTGGTACAGTTGGGTTTACCTGATATTGATGTGAGAGTTCTGTTTTAGGCATTGTCAAACAGAGCTCCCTCAATTGATTTCTTAGGATTAGTATCGTCTTCTGAATCTACGTTTCGTCTCAGATCTGCATTAGAGAGCACCATCAACCTGAAAGTCAAAGATCTGTAGGCCTAAATCTCCCCATTAGTTAACCATTGAAGTTTCCTCCTAAAAAGTTGTTGTTATCATATCAATATAATTTCCACGTTGGAATAGAAAGATGACAGAAATAAGTGAAATGTGGAAAAACAGTTTTCTAGGTGTCTATTTGATGTACTGTAAATATAATGTTTAATGAAGATAGGCTATATATAGACAAGTATTGTAGGTTTTTATTTCCTGTACTCGACTGTGTAGGTTATCTGTAAATGTTAGCTGGGTACGGATGAAAAATTTATATTTACTTGTGTACGTAAATATTTTCTCCTCTCTTAATCTATCATCCTATCAATCTACTTTATTTTTGTAACATTACTGCATACTGTGGTGGAATTATGGCAAAATTTTTATTGTATGGTTAAGTTGGACTGATGAGCTATTAGGGGTTGTTACCAAACATTTAATTGGGTTCCAGAAGGCACTAGAAGAGTTGGAGGACCCAGGCCTACATAGCAGAGGACTATGAAGCGTGAAGTAGGAGATGATGAGTGGAAAGTGTTAATTTAAAAGCTCAAGATAGAGAAGACAAACAAAATCTAATCGAGGCTCTTTGTATCAATAGGCATGTGAGGAGTTGATGATGATGAAGAGTTGGTACTGAGGTAATAAAATTTTCCCACTAAAAATGTTACTTATTCATTTCTACTGTACATTTTATGTACCTCACCCTCAGGATTGTCTAATCCTCTTTTTTGTTTCATGTTTGTGCAACAACCTAATACTTACATCCACTAGAGTTTTTGGGCAAGCTTGGCCACAAAAGAGTGACTAGTGTAAGCCCTGTTCATATATAGTGAAGTTTTCCTTGAGAACTGACTGGCAATCCTAAGGTCCTCTTACCAGGGAATACAGTATTGTCCTCCACTGTTTAGAGTTGGGTGTAGATTTAGTTAACCCCAATACACGAGGAAGGACATTTTGATGAAGGTAGCAGTGACTTCAGTGTACTCATTGAAATCTCAGCCTTTTTTATGCTTTTTAGAAAAGCTAAAGAAGAGAATGAGGCAACCTGAACCGATTGAGCCTGATGTCCTAAGGCATGTTTCTGTTAAGAGGTTTCAGTTGACTGGCATTGGAATTTCTTTATAATGACATAGTGGGTGTTTTGTAATTATTTTCAAAATTATAACTGCATTCCATTTTGTGTTTCACCAAACATTGTTATTTGTTATCATGAGCCTATGCAGGTTGTCATCCTCCTTATTTTTGCAAGGGTCCCCTAGTATAATTTCCAAGCTCTGTTGAGGGCCTTCTGTGATTCTTCACTGTTTAGTTATCCTAAAATTTTTGTCTATAATTTGCTTAGTTTATTCCTTCATTAAACCTACCCAGATTCCTCGGTAATGATATAAAATAGATCTTAGTTCTTTTAAAGTACTGTAATGACGACAAAAAATTCAGAGGTTCATGCTTGCTGGGTCCCCTTCCCCAGGCCCAAATTTAAGGGTAAGACGTGAACTTTTAACCATTGGCCAGGCGAGTATAGAAATAAGTAATTTTATGACTAAAATTCAGCTTGGAGTAGTTATACTCATACTGAAACACATTGCATTAAATATCTTCAGCTTGCCAAATTGAAACTACAGTATTACAAAATAACATCAAGGCATGTAATAAGAGGAGACATTTCCCCAAGTCATTACCAGTAGTGTATTTGAAACAAATTGTTTTTATTATATTTATTATTTTGACACTTGCTTGTAGGTCGTATTGCAAATATATATGAAGTCTCTGCATCTAAAACCACCCATTATTAATATTACTATTATTACTAGCTAAGCTACAACTCTATATAGTTGGAAAAAGTATGCTATAAGCCCAAGGGCTCGAACAGGAAAAAATAGCTAAGTGAGTTAAGTTAACAGGGAAATGAATAAACTACAAAGGAAGTAATGAACAATAACAATAAAACATTTTAAGAACAGTAACAACACTAAATGGCTGTCTGCTAAAGAAGGTGATGAATGCAAGAGTTGATGGGAGAAGTACAAGAGGAAGGCCAAAGTTTGGGTGGATGGATGGAGTGAAGGAAGCTCTGGGTGATAGGAGGATAGATGTGAGAGAGGCAAGAGAGCGTGCTAGAAATAGGAATGAATGGCGAGCAATTGTGACGCAGTTCTGGTAGGCCCTGCTGCTTCCTCCGGTGCCCTAGATGACCGCGGAGGTAGCAGCAGTAGGGGATTCAGCATTATGAAGCTTCATCTGTGGTGGATAATGTGGGAGGTTGGGCTGTGGCACCCTAGCAGTACCAGCTGAACTCGGTTGAGTCCCTTGTTAGGCTGGGAGGAACGTAGAGAGTAGAGGTCCCCTTTTTTGTTTTGTTTCATTTGTTGATGTCGGCTAACCCCCAAAATTGGGGGAAGTGCCTTGGTATATGTATGTATGTAACAACATTAAAATAGGTCTTTCACATATAAACTATACCAAACAGAGAAATAGAAATAAGAATAGTAAACTGCATCTATTTTGTGGTTCAAAACCCTCAAGTGAATTAGTGTGAATACTCTGGCCTTTTCCAAGAAATAGATTGTCTAATAATCAACCTTCACTATCCATAACACTCACTAGACACAAAAGAATATCCACATCTACCAACTAATAGGAACTAAATTACAAAATACATAGTTCCATTAAACTAAATCTATCTAGATTTAAGCACCATACATCTACAGTTTTGCCCTGTCTATATTGGATCATTAATCTCTCACACTTGGTGGTAAAAAAAAAAGAAAAAAAAAAAATCACTCCCTGAATAACACCTTACTCCCATCCAAATCACAAACATCTTATTCATTAATTTAACAGTGTATGCAAACTACCACTGCATTTTGGGACATTTCTCCTCCATATGTAATTCTTAGCTGCTAATTTACCTCTGAGAAACACATTCTGTCTGTTTCGTCTCCAACTGCATAAAAAAAATGGCTTCATTACTGACTCCTGCAAAGTGGATTACCTCTTTCAATAACATCCTATTCTCAGAGCATATCTAAAACAGCTACAAGTGAAAGCTTGCTGTTAATTGATGAAGAAATTCTAAATCACATAGGATAAAGGGACAATTTCCCAATGTTTAGATTTAACTCAAGTAAATCAAGATTCGCAGCTGATCATTTCTAACTTGCTAAACTCATTTAATATACTGTAAGACTCACAGCTGATCACATTAATGATTCAAGTTGATAAGTGTCCGACATATTGTAACAGGAAAGGTTAGTGAGCATGTTCTGAATAATAGTACATAACTAGACAGAAATTATGAGCAGACTTCAAGGAAAAGAAAGGTTTCAAGAAAATTAGATTTTCATGCCAATAATGCCCTTATTAACTTTTCTTGAAACTTAATTTTACCTAAAAGCCACATGAAATTATCAAAATCAACATGTACTTTTCTATAAATTATAGATCTGGTTTAAAAATGTAATGAGGTAACAATATTTTTAGCTCTCAATGCTATAAAGTAGAAATAAGTCAAATGAGCCAGCAACTGATTTAGCAAAGTCTAATTGCTTCATCTTATACAAACCAAAAAGTAAACACTTATGGAAGAGATTCATCTTTAGATATTAACTTGTAATTACCCTATAAGGATTTTGCAAACACAATAGAGCATTTTAAAGGTTTACAGGCCGCTCATGAACGGCAGGGGCAAGAGACAGTGACATTGCCCTACAGAATAGAACAATGCCCTAGAGATTGACTACAAATACATAAGTTCAGCACCCAAGCCCCCCCTCCACCCAAGCTGGGACCAAGAAGGCCCAGGCAATGGCTGCTGATGACTCAGCAGATAGACCTATAGGCTCCAACCCCCAACCCCTCCTTAGCTCACAAGGATGGTAAGGTAGCAGCGACTAAAGAAACTAACAAGTTTGAGTGGAACTCGAACCCCAGTCTGGCGTTCACCAGTCAGGGATGTTACCACATCGGCCACAACTTCATTCCTTTCATATTATCAAAAGGGCAAAGTATTTGGAATAATGAGTCGGAGAATACTGTAATAGGTTCAAACAAACAAACCCAATTGTTTCTCCATGGGAATCATCAACACAGAAACAGAAAAGGACAAAGTCATTTATAACAAGTTTGCTTATTGGTCATACGTAATTGACACATGGGTTTTCAATTGTGCACACTTCATGAAGCAGTTTCCAGGTGGGGTGTGTGTGTGTGTGTGTGTGTGTGTGTGTGTGTGTGTGTGTGTGTGTGTGTGAGACACTTTCATTGATACTGTATGACACATTTTAGGCAATTATAAAATTTTGAGAAGACAAAAATACTTATGTATTGTTCAGACAAGTTTGTCTAACATTTTATCATAATATGATTTTCTTTGTCTTTAAGACTTTTAACATTCTTAAGCACAGGTTTTACAGATAAAATTTAAATTTCTATTTATCACAGACTTTCATATTTCTCTTATATTTACTATATGATTATTTTCTACTCATTAGATTTTATGTACAATATTTTCTCCCTCACAAATTTATTCGGGCCAGCTCTACAAGCGTTGAGCTTGACTTATTAGGCTGGTACATCTCCTTTTTAATAATAATAATACTCGCATACGTTATATCTCATAAAATTGAGTAACATTTCCATGTTGGGTGGAATCCCGGAGGGAAGAAAAATTTCACACTTCTTATTTAAGTTTGAGAAGTTCAACTTAATAACTTCACTCAATTCCAAAAAAATTCTTAAGCAAATAATTAAAATTTAAAAAAGTAATTTGTTTTTTTCCCAGCTATACAAACATAATCCCTATAGAATGGGTAGATTCTGGAAATAGATTCCACGTTACAGGACTTCAAGGCACGTGTCCTATCGTGTGACGGAAGACGTTTGTTGGTCAAAAAATAAAAAGAAAAAAGTTTATAATTTAATACCTTACAAAAAGAATAACCAATTTTCTTTTAAGACTGCTGTTGTTGTGCGAGCCACTTTTCATATTTCTTCTTTTGGGCTTCCATCTGCTTGGTCAGCTTTTTCGTTTGGCTCTTGGTTATTTCAGTGCCATCTTTATCGTGAGTAGGAATACCGTTTGCATCCCACTGACTGTATTCCGGTGTTCGAAACATGTCTACAGGATCCTTCATAGTTTCTTTATTGGCTTGCTTTGCAGCTTGCTCCGCCTTCTTTTTCTCCTTTTCTTGTTTCTTAGCAAGTTCCTGTTCCTTCTTTGTTTTAATTTCTTGCATGAGTTCATCTGCATTCACTAGCTTGATGCTTGTAGCACCTAGGGAATAATGATTTGATTAATGAATACATCTCTGGATATCATGTTATAAATTCGTTTATTCCATCAGTATCTACCAGAATGAAAACTTGATTCCCTTTCCTATGAAAACTTGATTCCCTTTCCTATTCAAATGAAGATTACACTCTACTTACCATCATCTCTATCTTCCAGCCTCACTCCAAGTGGCGGCAAGAGTTCATCTCGTATGCTATCGCAAAGTCCTAAGAGCTGTCGCTGTAGACCGTTAGCATCCAGGCTCTGATCTTTTGAATACTGACGGAGTTGTTCTCTCACCTTGCCTAGAACCTCGGCTACTGCGATTATCTGATCAGAACTCTGAAAAATAGAGAAATTATTTTTCTAAAACCTTTCCCTTGGTTTCACCGAGTATTTACCTTACTCCAGTTTTCAAATGTTATTTAGAAACAAATCCCTCCTTTTAACCTTATTCAGTTATCATCCTTGAAAGGTTAAATTTTATTGAATAAACCTGAATCCTTCATACTATAATTAAGCTCCTATTCTCTTATCGTAAGTTAATACTTTGTCTAAGAAACATGAGTAAACACAATCTATTTTTTGCCTTAAATTTACCTGTCCTAACTTTCTTCTCGTTAAAATTTCCTCCCTCTTCATTCTTCTTTGTATTTTCTATTTCACTGGTCTTCCCCAATTGGAGGAAACAGCCACAATTCTTTATCCAAAAATATTTTTTTACAATTCCAAATAAAGAACTGAATGTCATAATCCAAGAACCGTTCTCCACAATCCAAGCACTGGACACTAAAAAGAGCTTTTGATAAACTACTTTTTACATCATATTCGTATGAAAGCAAAATACTGATGCTGCATAGCTAAATCTATAACACTGACATAAAATGCTTACTTGATTTCCAGATGTTGACTGGTCTCCTATGGGCGCTCCAAACATTGTCATTATTTTGCTAACGTAACTATTGATGTTCACAAGCAACTGGGAATTAACCTGTGAAAAAATAGGTACAAAAAAATAAAAGGTAATTTGTTTTTAATAAGAAAAACAACTAAAGAGATCATGAACTAGAAATCAGAACTAGGCTAATTTTTCTTTAAGGTCAATTTAAAGAATAGCATAAAACACTAACTACATATGTTGATACATGTACAGTGATTTCAATTATTTCCTAATTAATGATTTGAATAAAGTTTAACTAAATCATCATCATCATCTCCTAAGCCTATTGACGCAAAGGGACTTGGTTAGATTTTTGAGCTTTTAATTCAATACTTCTCCATTCATCATCTCTTACTTCGCGATTCATAGTCCTCTGCCATGAAGGCCTGGGTCTTCCAACTCTTCTAGTGCCTTGTGAAGCCAAGCAGAACGTTTGGTGAACTAATCTCTCTCAGGGAGTGCGAAGAGCATGCCCAAACCATCTCCATCTACCCTTCATCATGATCTCATCCACATATGGCACTTGAGTAATCTCTCTTATAGTTTAATTTCTAATCCTGTCCTGACATTCAACTCCTAATATCCTTAACTAAATCACCAAAACAAATTTCTTGGCCCACTGGGGTGGCACAAATAATTTCGAAATTACAAATACTTGAGAGATATCATAAACTTGGACAGCCAAGTGAAAAAGCAGTAAATAATACAGCTGTAAGTTAAAGGAATACTGCTACAGACCCTTCCTCTAGTACGGTATCCTCTTACCATAATACAGTACTAGTGTACTGACTGAGCATTTAATTTTCCTAGGACAAGGTTATGTTTTTGCCCCTCTTTGTCTGTGAACAACTTTCTGGCAACGATTTTACTCATAAAGTAGTGAAACTTCCAGGAATTAACTGTTATGTTGCGTGGAAGTGATTCCATTTTGAAAGTTCTAGGTCAAAGGTTAAGGTCAAGCAAAAGGTCAAACGAAATGAACTGCTGTGGCATAGGTCTGCACTCTTGAGTGGTTTCCTAGTTTTCATCATATGCTATTGCTTTTATAAAAAAAAAAAAAAATAATATTATCATTACCAGCCAAGCTACAACCAGACTTAGAAAAGACAGATGCTATAAGCCCAAAGGCTCCAACAGGGGAAATAACCCAGTGAGGAAAGGAAATAAGGGAATAGATACAACAGTGTGCCTGAGTGTACCCTCAAACAACAGAACTCTCACCCACACAGTGGAAGCCCATGGTACCGAGGCTATGGTACTACCCAAGAATAAAGCACAAAGGTTTGAATTTGGAATGTCCTTTTCCTAGAAAAACTGCTTACCATAGCAGAGTCTCTTCTACCCTTATCAAGTGGATAATACTTGACTACTTTTCTACTTTGCTTTAAGGGCTGCTTATCTGGTCCTGTACAGCAGGGAACCCTACTCATTACAGGACCTCCACAGTCCTTTTATGCTCATTAGGGACCATTTAACATTTCACAATGCATAATGTTCACTTACTGTTTGATCGTCACTGTCAAAACACTCACGAAATAAGTCATCAGTTTCCTCTTGAAAGCCTTAATATCTTCAATTATTCAGATGTCTCATGGGAGCCTATAGTATAGTCTCGGGGCTGCATATTTAAAGGCTCTAGAGCCTACAGTTGACATATATCTAGGTTCTAATAGTTTGAAACCATCTGTAACTATTCTCGTGTCAGGACGATTTGTTGGCTGCACAATATGTAGAAATTCTCTTAGATATTTTGGATAACCAGTTTCGATAACTTGGTGGGTTATTGTACATATTTTCATATCTTAGAATTCAATTCTTGCTTCAATCGGCAGCCAATGTAGACCAATTAGTATAGGGGTGTTCCTTTCTCTAAGTGGAACACCTTCTATTAGTCTTGCTCCTTTGTTCATTATGTTTTGTAATTTTGTTAAGTTGTGCTTTTGGTAGATTGTAATAGATGGAGTTACAGTAGTCAATTCTGGTGATCACACAGTTTATCACTAGTTTCTTTACGGAACATTCATCCAGGTACTTTTTTTATAAAAGCAATATTTCTTAGATGATTTCACTCGAGGGGTGATTGTTCAGTTCTAAAAGGTTATTTCCTGCATATTTTGTAATCTAGAGTACCTCTGTAACACCATTCATCCACTCCAATACCTTTCCCATATCAAAACAATGACCAATTTCCATAATTGCTTTCCAGTTACCATCGGATTTTCTCTGCTTACGTTGATTTGCAGTCCTCTGTTCTCCAATCCACTCTTGAACCTTTTCCATGCACACCTCTTTTATAGATACTGTACTTCAGTTAACACCAAGTCATCCAAAGCAATTACCAAATATACCTTATCTGAAATTCTTTGCGAGTTCCTGCTTTACTGATATCTCACGTCACCATGCTTACATAATACTGACCCAAATCTCTATTTCCCTATTACACGTATTATCATCGTTTTTTGTTTCATTTGTTTGATGTCGGCTAACCCCCAAAATTGGGGGAAGTGCCTTGGTATATGTATGTATGATCATTGTTTTTTCGATTTCATGTGTTTTCTCTTCCCTCTTTCTCTTTTTCCATTGCAAACCAAATTGGCCCAAAAAAATTATGCATTATCTACTGTATGTAATTGTATTAATTAATAATTAAAAAAAAAATGGGAATGGAATGCCAAACCAAAGGGCTGAACTTGTAATTTAACCAAGGAAGTGACATATAAACCTAGGGTATGCTTTGGCTAAATCTCTCCCAACCTCATCCTAGGCTAGGTTACACAAAGCGCAAGTAAACCTGATTTAAAACAAATACGTATTATAAAACAAATTTGGAATAACAAATACATGACCCTAGTAAAGCCTAGTATTTTCCACCTGAAAATTTAAAGGGCAAAGTTTTTTAGGACTTCTCAATCCATAACAGGGGAAAGAACGGCAAGATCCTTCCATCCCTAAATGAAGTGTGTGAAGAGAGAGCGAGGCAGTAGTGGAGGAGGAACTCGAGTTCTACTTCTAGCGTGGCATCTATCACGACCGACGGTGACGACACTCCCATGAAGAAAGATATCGGAGGAACAGCATTGCCAGGTGATACTGCTCTGGCACCCTCCTACACACAGGAAGACACTGACGAAAAGAAAGGCAGCACTCTTCCCTTTCAACGTGGAGGCAACAGAAACTCCTTCCTCAGACGGTGCAATGATATTCAAGGAAAGCCAACTTCCTCAGTTATGACGATAAGGTCGTCACCAGTCCACATACTCGTGAGGAAATAAACAGCAACAGAAATGCTATCAAACAGGAACGAGAAAGTTTATATAGACAGGAAACCAGCAAAACTATTTCTTCTTCCCTAATCTCTCTCTGACAATGAAATTCCAAAAATAATGTAGAACAAAACAGAAAAGATTAATTCATCCAGTTGAAGGTAGCTGGGAACATGTCTCTACTCTCCGGTGATCAAAAACTAAGTGGCTTCTCAGTGTATTAGTAGTGACACCTTGATTAAGCTTTAACAGCAGCCTTCGGATTTGCTAAAAACACTCCTAATAAAGAAAGGTTTATATTCTTAGGAAATTCTTCAAAGCCAAGTTTTGCATCTTGACGTAAGCACCCAACTATAAAACCCTGCAAGAGAAAAAATATGGAACTAAAAAGAACAATATATCAAGAACACTTACCTTAGTATTGTTATTCATATACTTATTAGCTTCTGATATCATATTCCTAATTATGTCAAGGGAAGTCCTTGTGTCAATGTTATCACAAAGTGCTTTGTGCACACCAGTTCTGTAAAAGAGAGAAAAGAAAGATGTGTAAAAAGATGACCAAAGTACTATACTTTATAGTAAACAACTTTAGAGTAATAAAATTTCAATTGAAAAGAATTAAAATGTAGTCTACTTTATAAGAATTAGATTACTTGGTATCCTTAACTTTATCTGCACTCATCAACTTGTCTCCTTCCTAATCTACTAAAAAAAAATATAAGAAAAAAGTCAGTTAATGTTCTTGGTCTATGGCGATCTTGAGTTATAACAATTCGCTGATACAAACAGGCTCCGAAGTTACTAATTTGAGTTACAATGTTTGGTTCGTTGATATAAAAAAGTACTTGCCAATGTGGAGAGCAACTAAACCTGCTGAGTAGTGTGTTACGCATCACTTTAAAATTAGTTTGCCAAGTTTGTTTACGATACTCATTTAAGATTTTGAGGCTCCTCTTCTGTTGGATTTTTTTGTGCTTTTACTTGATGTATATCATGTCTGAAAAGTGTAAGGTAGACTTCTGATGGCAGTTTGCTGGCCAACCACAGAAATAAATGTAAGGAATTGTTATATGTACTGTATGAATGCAAGAGTTGATGGGAGAGGTACAAGAGGAAGGCCAAGGTTTGGGTGGATGGATGGAGTGAAGGAAGCTCTGGGTGATAGGAGGATAGATGTGAGAGAGGCAAGAGAGCGTGCTAGAAATAGGAATGAATGGAGAGCGATTGTGACGCAGTTCCGGTAGGCCCTGCTGCTGCCTCCGATGCCTTAGATGACCGCGGAGGTAGCAGCAGTAGGGGATTCAGCATTATGAAGCTTCATCTGTGGTGGATAATGTGGGAGGTTGGGCTGTGGCACCCTAGCAGTACCAGCTGAACTCGGTTGAGTCCCTGGTTAGGCTGGAGGAACGTAGAGAGTAGAGGTCCCTTTTTTGTTTTGTTTCATTTGTTGATGTCGGCTACCCCCCAAAATTGGGGGAAGTACCTTTGGTATATGTATGTGTATGTAAGTACTGTATAAGTGTAGGTACACTACTGTATAGGGTACAGGTATTTGTATGTATAGGTTATGTAATTTATGAATGGCAAGGAATTGTTTTCTCTATTTTTCAAAGTACATTATACATTGCAGTATGTATGTACAGTATATTATGTATATAAATTAAAGCTTACAAAGAAAATCGACCAACACTACGACATAGAAATGGATCTCCGTCGTAACCTCAGGACCACCTTATTAAAGGACAATGGTTTTCATTAATGAAGGAACACAGAATTACAATAATAAATTAGTCCAATTAAAGTACAAAGAGAAGACAAACCTTGCATTATCGTAGACTTCCTGTAATTTCACTTCTGAAGATGTCCACACCTCGCTTGTGCAACCCGACCTTCTCAAAAGATCTTGAATATTGAGATTGAATTCGCTAACCATTTTGTGGAACTGACGGGCTCCTTCCATGGTGTTCCTAAGAGAATTAACCAAATAAAGTAATATCCAGTGCAATAAAAGATTAAAAGAAAGTTGATATTGGTTAATTTAATAGGAGAGCTGAAATACCAAAACCACATGCATCATCAAAACAATTCTATTGCTTCTTAAGAGGACTCCAATGTTATGCTTTCAAATATCTTTAATAGAGTCCCTTTCATCAACAAACTTATGCAGCCAATGTTTTTTTTTTTAAACAATATATTTTTCATTTCCTCCTATACCAATTAATCTAATAACAAAAACCTTTGAGGCAAGTTATGTACGCTATTTATGCCTTTGTAAATGCGACGTATGAGAGATTTCTGTACTCTTGGTAATTACTCAGAAAAAACTAACTTTTCATACATGAATCTTTTTACAGAATCAAAATCAAGGAAGCTTAATTCCAGCAGAAATCAGATTGGGGAATGATCTTCATAATATGGTGGTTAAATCAGCGGAACTTCATTAGTTAAAACTTGATGCAAATAATTTTCTGTTGAATAGGTTGACTTACGTCTCGTACAGTTGTTCATATATGACTAATCTATGTTATGTTATTGATCTTAATACATTTTACAATTTTTTCTTATACTATTTCTCATATATACATAGTTTATTTGTGATTTCTATACCACCTTTACACAATAAGCTGCTTTCCCTGTTGAAGCCCTTAGGTCTGTAGCCTTGTGCTTTTCCAACTAAGGTTGTAGCTTAACTAGTACAGTAATAATAACAACTAAATGACTAAATCAAACAATGCCATCATGAAATCCTAGGCTATGGGAAGTTGAGGAATATCATTAACAAATAGTACTACATTAGAAGTCCCTTTAAATGGCACCCAATAGATCAGCAAGCCTGACTAATCGCCACCGACCGGCCAAGATTTATATATTTACTAAATACTATCTAGATTTAATTGGCAATGGCTGGTTTAAAATTCACGGACGTGCTCTATATCAGCTTGGCAAGCCTTCGTTAGGTCAAACTCATCATCAGCAGTCAGCACAGAAACAGATAAGCCTCCAACTTATGTTGGAATGCAGCGATCACTTGGGGAAACTACTTACCTTTGCTTCTGCCACATACTTCTTAGGGATCTATCCAGGGGCATATACACACACAAGCTACAGCAATAGGAGCACTCGATGAGTGAAGGAAGGTGAAAGGCTTTCTTGGTATTGTTGACCAGTAGAGAAAGCTCTCTTCCTCCCCGTTTCAAAGCCTATGCCTTTCAATAAACAAGAGGCCACGATCTGCGCACAGCACATGGGGATGATTGCGAATGATCATGCTACATACAAGAAGCTCAATGTGGATCTACAGATAGTTTAGCCATAGAGCAATTGCAGATATAACCCTCCACCCTGCAAGTACGAATTTATTGTTTGTTCATATTCATCAATACAAACAGCAAGCATTCAGTTTCTTTAAAGTTCAAGAAAACGATTAATGTCTTTGAACAGGTCGCAATAGTATGTCCTTACTCGTTGCGGCCAAAGACAAAAGTGAAGAATCTTTGACAGGCAGGTGGGCAAGGCTACTCTTCCACGCTTACCAAATGTTGTTAACTACTTCGTTAAATAATATAACAGCTGTTTAGGCTCTGCTGAAGACATTCCTACAAGCACAAGGTTTGTATACACGTAAGAACAAATAAGGATTTTCTTATCACACAAACATTTTCATAAGCACCACCATAATAAGCAGGAAACTATAACTGATGGGAATACCTATATCTGGTACAAAAAACAGGCCTAACACAAGGAGCAAAGCTACTCCCTTCAATTATTAAGATATAAAATAATTTTAAGTTTCAACTACAGTCAATGTTTTAATGTGCAGTAGTTAACAACACCACAAAGTTAACGTCATTTGAACTCACGAGCTGTAATCCAACGTATCCTTCCACGAATGCAGGAGGAAGGCAATGCGAAGGTGAGACGCAGAGGTTTCCTCCAAGGCTTTCTTAATGGTAATGAAGTTCTTGAGACTCTTGCTCATTTTACAACCATCTATGTGTAAGTGGCCTGTGTGAAGGAAGTACCTCACCTGGAAGAAATCTTAGTTAGTCAAAAGTAAGAAATCTTGAATTCGTCAAAGTAAAAAAATCTTGAATTCGTCTAAAGTAAAAAATCTTGAATTAGTCCAAAGTAAGAAATCTTCAATTAGTTAGAAGTAAGAAATCTTGATTTAGTCTAAACTAAGAGATCTTCATTTTTTTAAATTAACTTATTTTGAGTTTTCTACTCCACAATTTTTTCCCCTCTTGATTTTCTCCTTGAATTGATTTATGCGATTGGCTATCCATATGTTATTTTGCAATAAGAAAATACTTGTACAAAAAAAAAGCCAGACCTAGTGTATTAATGTTTTAAACAAATACAAACATTGTCTAAGTGCAAACTAATCAAATCATAAGAGTAACAATACAATGTAATATGTAACACACCCAATGGTCATTATCGTAGTAAGCCTCCGACTGTGCAAGCTCATTGTCGTGGTGGGGAAACTTGAGATCAACACCACCTGTGAAGAGAAATAAAGCAAACCTTTTAGTAAGTCTTCCAAAAAAAATGTTTCAAATCATAAGCAAAATTGCTCAGAGTTTGTTTAAAATTAAAATGGTCACAATTTATCAAAAGGTAAACTTTTATGATTTCAATTTTTGTTTTATATCCATTTTACAAGGAAGTTTGACTAGACCACCAAGTCAAAAATTTAGACTAAATGCATAAACCAAAATGTGTACAGAGAATTTAATTTTAACCAATGAAAGACTAAAAGGTTTACAATACTATTGTCAAGATACAATAACGCCAAATATAATTTCTTCATTTTCATGTACAGTATGCTCACATAATTCAAAATATCTCAACACAGTACTATTACTTGTCTTGCGCAAGTGAAACAGTTGTCAGCAACTGAAAATAACTTTTGCTGCACCCATTCATATATCTTTCATGTTTCACTTAGATCTCCAACTATTTTAATTATCTTCCTCCTAAGGGGGTAACACTTTCAGTGTGTCTTGTGTAACACACTGAGTAGATGGTACCAAATTTTCTCAGTAGTGTACATTAAGTTTCAGGTACAAATGTTAACTGCCATATTTTTATCTCCAGTCTAACTGGTTTACCTTGTTCAATTTTCAATTCTCATCTACATACAAATCCTTTGGACAAGGCCTACCACTCTGAATATTATCACGACGCGACCAGAGAACTTACTGAAGGTCGAGACGCAAGCTCACATGTGGCCTGCCTCGGGATTGCCCTTAGGGCACGTATCCTTCCGCCTAGGCCTACCATTACAGAAAACGGGAGTAGGGTAAACTACACAAAACTCTGGTCGGTTGAGAGGAGGTTCCAGGTAACTCCTAAGAAAGTAGTTCGAGGTAAGTCCCTGTGTTGGAACAACAGTGGTTTTAAATGACATTTTAACAGTAAGTCTACTCTGCCTTGGTGAAATTTTTACTCCCTACTTAAAAAACCAGCTTATTCCCATTGCTTCCACTGATAAAGGGGGAGTCAGTATTCAAACCACAAGGAACAATCGGGTGACACTGGGGCAAACAGCGGTCGCTGTTGCACCGGTTTCACGTTGCTAACTGACCCAAAAGCACCTGGCCTAGGAGGAAACTTCGTAGTAGCTCCAGTGTGAGCTCCGGCTGCTATGCTCGGAAACTGTATTCAGTAATACAATTTGTTTTCATGCTGAGTACTTAACTTGTTGTACTTCCAGAACAATTGTTGCAAAGTAACATATTGTACATATTAAAATACATTCTTTATTTGTCTTTCAGATACTTTCAATTTCTCCCTGAACTAAATAGTTAAATTGTTTTTTCTACTCTTTGTATGCTTTCTAATAACCAAAATTACCTTTATTAGTTTCTCAATAACTGTGATAAACTTTTCATATCTCATAAGACTTTTTTTTAAGTTTGTCAGAGTATCATTTCTAGCCAATATTCCACAGTGATTCCTTATAATAAATATGCATAGAAAATAGAGTAAGAATAAATACTATTCAATAATTAATACTGTTGAAAATTGCAACCAAATCAAAGAATGAAATTTTTTACGGGGCTGGTCAAAGGCATGTACTTTTAGAGGCATGCAATAACTGGGTTAATAAAAATTAAATTGGACAAAATAAAAGAAAAAAATTAGGAAATTAAAAGAAATCAATGCAAAACAAAGTTGAATAAACACCAATTGAAAAAATTGTTGTTAACCCTTTTACCCCCAAAGGACGTACTGGTACGTTTCACAAAAGCCGTCCCTTTACCCCCATGGACGTACCGGTACGTCCTTGCAAAAAAATCCTATAAATTTTTTTTTTTTTCATATTTTTGATATTTTCTTTTAGAAAATTCAGACATTTTCCAAGAGAATGAGACCAACCCGACCTTTCTATGACAAAAATTAAGGCTGTTAGAGCAATTTAAAAAAAATATACTGCAAAATGTGCTAGGAAAAAAATAACCCCCTGGGGGTTAAGGGTTGGAAATTTCCAAATAGCCTGGGGGTAAAAGGGTTAATAAAATAAACATGTAATAAAAACAATAAAAGGCCATGATAATATCTTTAAAATAGAACACAAATGTTTCCATTACAGCATAACATACCCGAGTGGATGTCCATTGATTCTCCAAGTATAGCCGATGCCATTGCAGAGCACTCTATATGCCAGCCAGGTCGTCCTTGTCCCCACGGAGAAGGCCAAGCTGGTTCACCAGGTTTGGAAGCTTTCCACAATGCGAAGTCATTAGGGCTTCTTTTTTCTTGGGCATTGACAGTAGAGAGGGCTCCCTCGCCTTCCTCCAAAGCCTCCCGATTCCCATACGCCTCTGGGACAAGCTGCTCAAATATGAAAAGTCCTTAACCTCAACTGTACAATTTACAAAAGAAATTTCATATCAAAGCTATTATAAAAGCTCTTGTGATAAGAGACTTCTGCTCAAATATGAAAAGTCCTTAACTTCAACTATACAATTTACAAAAGAAATTTCATATCAAAGCCATTATAAAAGCTCTTGTGATAAGAGACTTCTGCTCAAATATGAAAAGTCCTTAACTTCAACTATACAATTTACAAAAGAAATTTCATATCAAAGCCATTATAAAAGCTCTTGTGATAAGAGACTTCTGCTCAAATATGAAAAGTCCTTAACTTCAACTATACAATTTACAAAAGAAATTTCATATCAAAGCCATTATAAAAGCTCTTGTGATAAGAGACTTCTGCTCAAATATGAAAAGTCCTTAACTTCAACTATACAATTTACAAAAGAAATTTCATATCAAAGCCATTATAAAAGTTCTTGTGATAAGAGACTTATTCAATACCAAAAGGAATACCGTAGATCTTCAACATATCTAATTCTTTGAATGTTTGTCTTCCACATAGTAACAAGGATCCCTTTGTGTATCATAAGTAGCCTTCACACAACAAGGCAGTACCCAGCAGGGTAAAGAATGTTACCAAACATTAAAGGGGGGGAGAGATTAAGACGTGATAATGGCAAACATGCAAAAACCAAAGGCATGAACTTCGCAACAAACAGTGGTACCAGATTTAGCTCAGCCCCATGGTCTCTTTACTTGTTCAATTAACAAAGATTGGCAGAAAAAGTCGAAAATCCATGTCTACACACAGGAACTATAGTCTATTTCTTTTAGCGATGCAGATTTGCACCGACTCACACCGGTGCCCTTTTAGCTCGGAAAAGTTTCCTGATCGCTGATTGGTCGGACGAGATAATTCTAACCAATCAACGATCAGGAAACTTTTCCGAGCTAAAAGGGCACCGCTGCGAGTCGGTGCAAGTCTGCCTTGCTAAAAGAAATGGACTGTAGACTGGGTTGAACTTTGAGCTCAGTGATTAGTTGGTAGTTTCCACCTTAGGACAGTAAGATATCATCACCGTGATGAGCAGCAAATTAACATGAAAATAAAGGAAACTGTGCACTAGGAGTAAAGTCTTCTATCAGAATTTCTTCCCATTCTTATATCTACAACTACACATTTTGCACCTGAATCCTTTTACCTCCAAAAGGACGTACTGGTACGTTTCACAAAACCCATCGCTTTACCCCCATGGACGTACCGGTACGTCCTTGCAAAAAAATGCTATAAAAATTTTTTTTTTCATATTTTTGATAATTTATTGAGAAAATTCAGGCATTTTCCTAGAGAATGAGACCAACCTGACCTCTCTATGACAAAAATTGAGGCTGTTAGAGCAATTTAAAAAAAATATACTACAAAATGTGCTGGGAAAAAAAATAACCCCCTGGGGGTTAAGGGTTGGAAATTTCCAAAGAGCCTGGGGTAAAAGGGTTAATGTAGTAATCTAAAAAGAGAATGGTTAGAAGCTATTGGTCTACTAGTCACTTCAAAATATTAAAATTTGCTATAAAATCATATCAAATTATTAGAGTTTCCAGAGTAAATAAAAATCAATACATTACTCACCTTAGCATAATAATGATTTGGTTCAGAGTCAAATTTACCCACATCAAAATAAACAGAGCCCCCTGACTCATAAGCGTATCCATTATCGATGATCTTCTTCACATAATCTACAATCTGAGGGACGTACTCAGACACTCTTGTTACAGTATCAGCTGGAAGCACCTGAAATAAGTCAATCTTACAAAAGCGGTCCAAATTTTCCAAAAATATTTACAACTTAAGATATGTATATATGAAATTAGGAATGAAACTAAACGAGAGATTACTCAAGTGGCATATCGTCACCCTCATAAACTAACTGCCTATGTCATTTTCTCCACTTGTTGGGATATAAAAAAAAAAAAAAAAAAAACCTTTTCATTTCTTAATTCTTTATATCATTGTCTTGAGCTTCAATTCACAAATTCTTAACAGAAGAATTTGTGAATTAGAATTTGTTAATTGAAGCTCAACACAATGATATAAAGGATTAGGAAATGAGAAGGTTTTTTTTATTTCCCAACAAGTTGAGAAAATGACTTAGGCAGTTAGTTTATGAGGGTGACGATATGTGAATGAGACCATAGTGAGGGGTAGATGGATATGGTTTGGGCATGCTCTTGATACTCCTCAAGAGAGATTATTTCACCAAACTTTCAACTGGGCTCCACAAGGCACTAGAAGAGTTGGAAGACCCAGCCCTACATGGCTTAGGACTATGAAATGTGAAGTAGATGATGAATGGATAAGTATTGAATTAAAAGCTCAAGATAGAGACTGGGGAAATCTAACTGAGGCCCTTTGCGTCAATAGGCGTAGGAGGAGATAATGATG
The DNA here is from genome assembly GCF_036898095.1 of Palaemon carinicauda. Lineage (NCBI taxonomy): Eukaryota > Metazoa > Arthropoda > Malacostraca > Decapoda > Palaemonidae > Palaemon > Palaemon carinicauda. The sequence continues at coordinate 3,787,052 of NC_090740.1, forward strand.
ATAATATGTATATATATGATTATTTTTAATATCGATATTCATTCGTTAATTGCAATTCTGTTTCACTACATTTCTCATCATTTTGAGAAGCTATCCAACTTTGATAACTTCAGGTCTTTAACGTGCAGCTTCCCAATAAGCAAGCAAATAGCCTTCCTGGCTTATCACACAAATTTACAGACATTTTGAAATGTTATTTTGATAATAAAATAAATTTTTGAATATACTTACCCGGTGATTATAATAGCTGCAACTCTGTTGCTCGACAGAAAACTCTACGTAAAAATTCGCCAGCGATCGCTACACAGGTAGGGGGTGTACTCAACAGCGCCATCTGTCGTTCAGATACCCATTACTCATTGTAAACAAAGAACTCAATTTTCTCCTCGGTCCACTGTGTCTCTATTGGGGAGGAAGGGAGGGTCCTTTAATTCATAATCACCGGGTAAGTATATTCAAAAATTTATTTTATTATCAAAATAACATTTTTCAATATTTAACTTAGCCGGTGATTATAATAGCTGACTCACACCCAGGGGGGTGGGTAGAGACCAGCAAAATATGTTTACATCATATGAGCTAAGAATTTTTATTTCATTTTAGAAGTTATCAAAATAACTAAACAAAATAAATAGGTACCTGGTAAGGAAGTCGACTTGAACAATTACTCTGCCTTTTTAAGTACGTCTTCCTTACGGAGCCTCGCGATCCTCTTAGGATGCTGAGCGACCCCTAGGAGCTGAAGTATCAAGGGTTGCAACCCATACAACAGGACCTCATAAAAACCTCTAATCTAGGCGCTTCTCAAGAAATGACTTTGACCACCCGCCAAATCAACTAGGATGCGAAAGGCTTCTTAGCCTTCCGGACAACCCAGAAACAATAAAAACATTTCAAGAGAAAGATTAAAAAGGTTATGGAATTAGGGAATTGTAGTGGTTGAGCCCTCACCCACTACTGCACTCGTTGCTACGAATGGTCCCAGAGTGTAGCAGTTCTCGTAAAGAGACTGGACATCCTTAAGATAAAAAGACGAGAACACTGACTTGCTTTTCCAATAGGTTGCGTCGATTATACTTAGCAGAGATCTATTTTGTTTAAAGGCCACGGAAGTTGCGACAGCTCTAACTTCGTGTGTCCTTACCTTCAGCAAAGCTTGGTCTTCCTCATTCAGATGGGAATGAGCTTCTCGTATTAACAGTCTGATAAAATAGGATAAAGCATTCTTTGACATAGGCAAAGATGGTTTCTTAACTGAACACCATAAAGCTTCAGACGGGCCTCGTAAAGGTTTAGTTCGTTTTAAATAGAACTTAAGAGCTCTTACAGGGCATAAGACTCTTTCTAGTTCATTTCCAACCATACGATAAGCTTGGAATATTGAACGATTTTGGCCAAGGTCGAGAAGGCAGCTCGTTTTTGGCTAGAAAACCAAGTTGTAGAGAACATGTAGCCGTTTCAGATGAGAATCCGATGTTCTTGCTGAAGGCATGAATCTCACTGACTCTTTTAGCTGTGGCTAAGCATACCAGGAAAAGAGTCTTTAAGGTGAGATCTTTCAGGGAGGCCCATTGTAGCGGCTCGAACCTGTCTGACATAAGGAATCTTAGTACCACGTCTAAATTCCAACCAGGTGTAACCAAACGACGCTCCTTCGTGGTCTCAAAAGACTTAAGGAGGTCCTGTAGATCTTTATTGTTGGAAAGATCTAAGCCTCTGTGACGGAAGACTGATTCCAACATGCTTCTGTAACCCTTGATAGTGGGAGCTGAAAGAGATCGTTCTTTCCTCAGATATAAGAGTAAGTCAGCTATTTGAGTTACAGAGGTACTGGTCGAGGATACGGATACTGACTTGCACCAGTTTCGGAAGATTTCCCACTTCGATTGGTAGACTCTAAGGGTGGATGTTCTCCTTGCTCTAGCAATCGCTCTGGCTGCCTCCTTCGAAAAGCCTCTAGCTCTCGAGAGTCTTTCGATAGTCTGAAGGCAGTCAGACGAAGAGCGTGGAGGCTTTGGTGTACCTTCTTTACGTGTGGCTGACGTAGAAGGTCCACCCTTAGGGGAAGTGTTCTGGGAACGTCTACTAGCCATCGAAGTACCTCGGTGAACCATTCTCTCGCGGGCCAGAGGGGAGCAACTAGCGTCAACCTTGTCCCTTCGTGAGAGGCGAACTTCTGCAGTACCTTGTTGACAATCTTGAACGGAGGGAATGCATATAGATCTAGATGTGACCAATCTAGGAGAAAGGCATCTATATGAACTGCTGCTGGGTCCGGGATTGGAGAGCAAAATATTGGGAGCCTCTTGGTCATCGAGGTTGCAAAGAGATCTATGGTTGGCTGGCCCCAGGTGGCCCAAAGTCTCTTGCATACATCCTTGTGGAGGGTCCATTCTGTTGGAATTATTTGTCCCTTCCGACTGAGACAATCTGCCATGACATTCAAGTTGCCTTGGATGAACCTCGTTACTAGTGATATGTTTAGACCTTTTGACCAGGTGAGGAGGTCCCTTGCGATCTCGTACAACGTCAGAGAGTAGGTCCCTCCTTGCTTGGAGATGTACGCCAAAGCCGTGGTGTTGTCCGAGTTCACCTCCACCACTTTGCCTTGAAGGAGAGACCTGAAGCTTTTCCAGGCCAGACGTACTGCCAGTAGCTCCTTGCAGTTGAAATGCATTGTCCTTTGACTCGAGTTCCATATCCCCGAGCATTCCCGACCGTCTAATGTCGCGCCCCAGCCTACGTCCGATGCGTCCGAGAAGAGAACGTGGTTGGGAGTCTGAACAGCCAGGGGAAGACCCTCTCTTAGGTTGATATTGTCCTTTCACCAAGTCAGACAAGACTTTATCTTTTCGGAAACCGGGATCGAGACCGCTTCTAGCGTCTTGTCCTTTTTCCAGTGAAAAGCTAGATGGTATTGAAGAGGACGGAGGTGTAGTCTTCCTAGTGACACAAATTGATCCACGGATGACAGTGTCCCTACCAGACTCATCCACAGCCTGACTGAGCAGCGTTCCTTCTTCAGCATCTTCTGGATGGATAGCAGGGCTGGGGGCTGATCGTCTTGTTGTTCAGCAACGTCCTCATCAGAGGGTTCCTCATCCGAAACTGATGAGGAAACGGCAACGGAGTGGGCAACGTCTGGCTTGCTGAATCCAGTCGCACTGGTGGATGCGTGACGGAGCCGGACGCAATATCATGGAACTGCTGCACAGTCTGTGAACTGTCAACAACCATGGGTGCGCGAGGAAGCACAGCGTCAACCCGAGACTGTCTAGACCGTCTGGGTTGTGCAGTCAACACCCTACCGGGTTGCTGAGGTTGACGCACTGCGTCACAACAAGTCACCTCTGCTGGTTGTTGAACGTCCTGAACGTCAACAACCACCTCCGAGCGTCGCTTAATGTCAACGTGCGGCTGGCAACCCACACTGGGTCGCATCGGTGGAGTAACCACCTCAACTGGCAGACGCGAGTAGGTTACCTCAGCGTCAACAGGGCGCACAACCGACCGGTTGGAAGGTTGTTGGCCAGAAGGTTCTTCTCCGCATTTAAGTCCTCTATCAAGGACGCAAGCTTGGACTGCATGTCTTGCAGCAAAGCCCATTTAGGGTCTACGGGAGCAGGTGTGGCAACAGACGGGGTTAGCGACTGAGGCGGAACCGTTTACCATCCCTGAAAGCCTTGTTATGCGTGACATAATAGTACAGCAAAACTTCAAAGGCTCGACAACAGCTGTGAAGTTGACCTGTAAACAACTTGGAGCGTCTCCTGGCCAGGCGCCAGGGAGAGTCTACCAGAATTGAGAAGTCTATCTGGGCAGAGGCATGAACTCCCAAGCCGAGAACTTCTCTCGTGTCATATCAGACTCTCGCTCTATAAACCAGTTTAAAAGAAGGGAAAGCAAAGGCTGTATCTCCCAAACTCCTCCTGGTGAAAAACCAGTCGCCTAGCCAACGTAACGCTCTCTAGGAGAGCGAGATAGCACTAGCTTAAAAACAACGGCTTCGAAGTAGCTAGGCCTAGTGTAAGCTCTGACGTTTAGGCGAACGAGGAGCAGCATTTACAAAAAGATCCGGACGAAGATCCTTAAAAAAATCATCATGATTTAATTAAAGTCCATAGGAGGCTAAGCAGCTTTAGGCTCCTCTCCATCTGACAGAGTCCTCAAGGGAATATCAGTAGGAGTGAGAACAGCAACTTCCTCATCTACAGGAACCTTGTCCGATAAAAGCCGAGTCTCTCACTGGAGCATTAGTTGCGGACCAGAACGCAACGTCATGTAACTGCTTGACAGTCTGTGAACTGTCAACAACTGAACTGTCAACCACAACAGGTGCGTGAGGACGCACAGCGTCCACTCGAGACTGCTTTGACTGCCTAGACAGAGCAGTCAAAAGAACTCTAGAATGCGGAGGTTGACGCACAGCGTCAAAACAAGTCAACTCCGATTATTAGTGAACGTCTTGAACGTCAACAGGAGCATCAGCCAGTGGCCTAACGTCCAAATGCGGCTGAAAAACCACACGAGACCGCATCGAGTGTGGTTCTAAACAACCTGACTGACGTGACTAAGCTACGCCAACGTCAACAGTAAGCACAAAGGAACGTTAGGTTGGCTGAAAGCCAGGATATCGATGAGATAAACGGCTAGACTCAACGGACTAATCGGCAGAATAGTCTTCCATAAGGGAGGCAAGCATATACTGCATGTTTGCCACACAACCCATTAAGGATCAACGGAAATGGTTGTGGTAAGAGACGAGGGTAACGTCTGTGACCGCAACACTTTGCCTACAAAAAAAGACTCTCGGAGTCTGTGTTACGCTTTTGTTAGGCGGCGAGCAGTTATCCGATGACTGCATAGGGTCAGAGCTGTCCTCATGGCTGTAACCAGGATGCTGGACCTGTCCTGAAAGGACTGACTTTCGCTTAAGGGCTCCGAAACCTTGTGACAGGTTTCTTATGCGAAAAGCCTACGGATGGCGAGGAGAAACAACGTCTCTCTCGTCTTATGGTAGGGGAGATCTTGGTAAGATACACCCGATACCATAGAGGGAAAACGTCTGTTCGTTGGTCAAGGCCTCTCGAACCCATAAGTCGTTTGACATTACTTCTCCCCTGGGCTTGGGAGCTTGTAAGAGGTCCCGGACTAGGTGAACGACAGGCACGAACAGACGAACCCTCGGACGCAACACTGTAACACTTTGCGCCTCGGACGCAACACTGTAACACTTTGCGCATATCACTTTATCACTTCGATTTTCTGTTTGCACTTATTTCTACCTGAAACACGCAATTCTACCCTTCATTAAAAGGTAGTAATTGCGAAATTAGTCGTATAATGCAAGCTCATAATACCAGCAAAAAACAGAAAACATATTTTAAGATAAAAAGAAAAATCAGTGGCTGGGAAAGAGACTAAACACTAGTTCATATAACTACGTTTACAATCTCTCACCGCACATAGCCTGGGGACGAGAATAAAAACCTAAAAACGTTTTATCCTTCCTCCCCGTACAGCGACTAGGGACATGAGTAACACGAGAACAACGTTACCCGCTTGAACGGAACGTTTTCTCTCCTCTCTCTCCCTCCGTCTCTATCTCTCTCTCTCTTTCTCTCTTGATTTCGCACCTAAGAGAAGAGCCCAATTATATATCGTCAAAAAAACATGCTATATGACTAAAGGAAAAAACTGAAAGGTTTTTCAAATAAAAAGTTCCTTTAAATTAGAATTTAAAACATTTAAGCTAAGAAAGAATGAACAAAACGTCAGAATCGATTTACTCTTACTGCAAAGTGAAACCGTGAAACACTCTCTCTCTATCGTAACGATAGAGCGCATGTTGAACGTCCTGAAGGTCAACAACTGCGTAGCATAAAAAACTAAACGTTAGTTCATCTTTGAAAACAGTACGAAGACTATCAAAGAAATTCTTTCATAAAAAATTACATTTAAAAAGTTTTAAATCCTTAGCTCTTTAAAAGCTAAAGACGATATAAAGGGCTCAACGTTGATTAACTTCGGTTTCCAAGTTAGGACCGCCTACTCTCAGGAAAGGTCTATATAAGCAAAGCATTAAAATTTATTTTTATATGTTTAAAAAAATGGAAAGTTAATCGAAGAGGCCTAATAAAGGCGGAGAGATATAAAATATATACAGTATAGGAAAATCTATAACGTGATAAGATAATTACTAAAAGCCTAAACACACTTCCGTCTAAGGGAAGGGTCGGCCATTTAAAAGTGAAAGAAAGTCCATACTCTCTTTGTCACCATAATTAAATCTATCCAAAACGAGTTCAAGTTTTAAGATGAAGATAAAACACCTGCATAGCGAAAGCTCAAAACTAGAATAGTGTACTTCACCAAATAGTTGTGAAAACAAATCCAGTTAGCAACAGCGAATTAGTAGGTCTTGCCGGTAGCCCGACAGAGAGAAAATCGAGTTCTTTGTTTACAATGAGTAATGGGTATCTGAACGACAGATGGCGCTGTTGAGTACACCCCCTACCTGTGTAGCGATCGCTGGCGAATTTTTACGTAGAGTTTTCTGTCGAGCAACAGAGTTGCAGCTATTATAATCACCGGCTAAGTTAAATATTGAAAATATTGCAATACTATAACAATTAAATATTGTATTACATTCTTTTTTTTTTTTTTTTTGATGTCGGCTACCTCCTAAAATTTTGAGGAAGTGCCATAGTAAACAGATAATATTCCATTCAAAAACTTACATTTAAGGCTTCCATATCCTTATTAAACTCGTCTTCATAGTGACGAGGCAAATCGGAGAAAATGGAATTGTCAGTGACGTCTTTCCCCTTCTGACGGTCTAACCACTCGCCTAAAACGCTGCTCGAGATGACGAGTAGTTCTTTCTGCTTCTCAGAGACCTCTCCTGAGCTCTTATTGGTCTTGACACAGTCTCTCAGGGAATCGACAACAGATTTAACCTAAATATAATCACATAAAAAATAGTAAATAAAAATTTTCCTTCAGAAGCAAACATAAAAATCAAATGAAAGTTGATCAAGGATCAGCATACACAAAATATTATTACTATTATCATTATTACTAGCGAAGCTACAACCCTAGTTGGAAAAGCACGATGCTATAAGCCCAAGGGCTCCAACAGGGAAAAATAGCCCAGTGAGGAAAGGAAATAAGGAAATAAATAAATGATGAGAAAAAAAATTCATAATAAATCATTCTAAAAACAGTAACAAAACAGACATGTCATATAAAAACTATAAAAGACTTAAGTCAGCCTATCAATGAATACAACCAAAATGGCTTTCAAGGTTGTGAGGCAAATTCTGCATACTACAGCACTGTATATAGACATACACTTTGACCATTATCCATTTTTTTCTAAGTTTCGTAGTAGTAGTTTCTACTTCAGTATCATGTCCCTCCCCACCTCTTCAGCAAGTAAACACTAAAACATGCTGTTTTTCAATTTCCACATGTTTCTACATTTATCCTGATTTGCTTTTATGTACTGAAATACTGTATACTGGGTTATTTTCCAATGCTACAACTTTGCTCTCATTCACTTTATGTATAGTATGTTTAAAACCCAGAGTCTATGTATAAAGGAGGGAAACTCAAAATGACATTGTACAAAGCATCGTACATTGAAAGGAGGGTTCCTTATAAAACTCCCTTGACTTATAGGCTACATTATGACAACTACTGAACTAGCAATGTAATACCCATGTGTAGTTCAGGTCTGTTCTTGATTTTATTATATTTACAAAAGAATCAATGTATTTTAAAAAAAAATTACAGTGAACTTGAAAAATATATCATGAGGATGTCTAATCCTTTATCTAACTGCATAACTTAGAATTTATTGCAGACTTCCAACAAAGATTATTACGGGGTATCCTGGGAACCCCCTCTCCTGTATTTACAATCCTGTGAGACATCATCAAAGAGATGGAGCTCGGGGGAGAGTGACTGCTCCCCGCACTTTTGTTTCTTTTGTTTGATGTCGGTTACCCCTCAAAACTGGGGGAAATGCCTTGGTATATGATGATGATGATCCAACACATAAAGAGCTAGCGCCTGAATAATCTTCACATTGGAAACTCTTACTACTCTCCTTTATGGTAAAACAAGACTCATGGTTCAAGAAATTGTAAAACAAACTTCATACAATACACAGCGTGCTGTACGACGATAAACAAGACATTTGCTATTTTACCTTAAGAACTTCATCCATCAACATTTTCCGCTTGTCAGGATCAGTAGTCGTGGCTATGACCGTGTTATGATGTTCCATTGCCGCGGCAACATCCTCGTACAGTTGCTCCATGGATGTGAGAGTTCTGATAATTTTAATATTTTGATTACAGTAATAATAAGTAAGGTTTTCTTATGCACAAAAATATTTACAATATGTACAAAGCTATTTGCCATAGATTGATTATTTACATGCCATTTAATCCCAACTCTTAATAAAAGGCTGAAAATAAACAATATCATTCAGGACATCATTGACGTTTTGATAAAGGGCAACAAATGACAAGTAATGTACGGTACACTACACTTATGCCCAATGGAGTAAAACAATTTTCTTTTTTCGGAAGTGAAACCTTGAACTGACAAATTTGAGTAATGAAAGCTTTCATAAATCAATTCCATAAAAAAATTAATCAATAATTGTACAGTACTATTACTACTTCTACTACTACAATTGATATCACTATACTTTATACCAATGGATCAATATACAATATTCAATTCTCATATGGTAGACAAACGTCATCCCCATTCGACAACAAATTCCTGATGAACCTTACTTTTCATATTCCTGCACTAGGTATCTAGTCCTTGCCCTTTTGATAATTTTATCATCAATGTCTGTGACATTCATGACGTAGTTGACTGGATAACCGAAGTAGTCCTGTATAACACGACGAAGAATGTCAAAGCTTACATAGGACCTGCAAAAGAAAATGTGTCATTATTGAATTAAATGTAGTACAGTAACATAAAGGAAGAATAAAATATTTTGGAATGGGATTTTTATTTCTCTAAGACATGAAAAGAGTCCTGAGTAATGTAATACTATCAGTAACTTGAATGCAAAAACACGGACTGTATTAGGATATGAATCTTCCTATGTTCTCTGCAGTCATTGCTATTATGAGCTGAGCCACATAACAGGGTTAAAATATCTTGAGCCACATAATAGGGTCAAAACATTTTGAGCACATAACAGGGTTGAAACACTTTGAGCCACATAATAAGGTGAAAACATTTTGAGCCACATAACGGGGTCAAATCATTTTGAGCCCCATAACATGGTCAAACCCTTTTGAGCCACATAACAGGGTCAAAACATTTTGAGCCACATAATAGGGTCAAAAACCTTTTGAGCCCCATAACAGGGTCAAAACATTTTGAGCCCCATAATAGGGTCAAACCATTTTGAGACCCATAATAGGGTCAAAAACATTTTGAGCCCCATAACAAGGTCAAAACATTTTGAGCCCCATAATAGGGTCAAACCATTTTGAGACCCATAACAGGGTCAAAACATTTTGAGCCCCATAATAGGGTCAAAACATTTTGAGCCACATAACAGGGTCAAAACATTTTGGGCCACATAACAGGGTCAAAACCTTTTGAGCCACATAACAGGGTCAAACCCTTTTGGGCCACATAACAGGGTCAGAACATTTTGAGCCACATAACAGGGTCAAAACATTTTGGGCCACATAACAGGGTCAAAACATTTAGAGCCCCATAATAGGGTCAAAATATTTTGAGCCACATAACAGGGTCAAAACATTTTGAGCCCCATAACAGGGTCAAAACATTTTGAGCCACATAACAGGGTCAAAACATTTTGAGCCACATAACAGGGTCAAACCCTTTTGAGCCACATAACAGGGTCAAAACATTTTCAGCCACATAACAGGGTCAAAACATTTTGGGCCACATAACTAGGTCAAAATATTTTATCAACTTATCACAAATGGTTATTTCCACAGTTACCTATGAATAGGGCAAGCTATTAAATGAAAGTGCCAACTTGGCAACATCTACATAAAACAAAAAAGAAAATCCATCCCCCTCGTTATACCTTCTCCATATCAAGCTACCAAAACATTTACTAGTCTCTGGGAAGTGTAAATCTGCTGGGAAAGTGTCAGATAGTTTTACTCGGGAAGATATATTAACCCTTTTACCCCAAAAGAACGTACTGGTACGTTTCACAAAAGCCATCCCTTTACCCCCATGGACGTACCGGTACGTCCTTGCAAAAAATACTATAAAAATTTTTTTTCATATTTTTTATATTTTTTTGAGAAGATTCAGGCATTTTCCAAGAGAATGAGACCAACCTGACGTCTCTATGACAAAAATTAAGGCTGTTAGAGCAATTTAAAAAATATATACTGCAAAATGTGCTGGGAAAAAAATAACCCCCTGGGGGTTAAGGGTTGGAAATTTCCAAATAGCCTGGGGGTAAAAGGGTTAAATAATGCTTCAGCTTCAATAAAAGTGGGGAGGGGGTTGGGTTATAAGTTCTATTCAGAGATAAGTATGGAAATAGATTTCAGTTTAAATATCATGTTCATTTTCATGAATAGAAAAAGCTGAACCACACACTTTGAAAGCAAAAACCTGCATCCCAAAATGTAAGTCAATGGGAAACCGTCGGATAGTTTTACTAGACAAGATATATTAACAATTTTACCCCCAGGCTATTTGGAACTTTCCAACCCTTAACCCCCCAGGCGTTTTTTTTTTTTTCAAGCACATTTTTAAATATATATTTTTTAAATTGTTCTATCAGCCTTAATTTTCGTCAGAGAGGTCAGGTTGGTCTCATTCTTTTGGAAAATGCCTGAAGTTTCTCATAAAGTTATCAAAAATATGCAAAAAAAATTAAGCAGTTTTTTGCAAGGACGTACCAGTACGTCCATGGGGGTAAAGGGATGAGTTTTGTGTAACGTACCAGTACGTCCATTGTGGGTAAAAGGGTTAAATAATGCTTCAGCTTCAATAAAAGCAGGGAGGGGTTGGGTTACTAGTTCTATTCAGAGGTAAGTACAGTGAAACCTCTAGATACGAAGTTTATGTATACAAAAAATTCATTTCACGATTCAACATAAGAAAATTATTTTCCCTAATATTACGAAAAAATACTCAGGATATACGAAAAGAAAATTTTAAAATCATGTTACATGTAAAATGCGACTCATAGGATAAAAATCATGTTATGAAAGCCACTCCAGAATGAATTAATTTGGTTTCCTGAGGTATTATTGTATGTGAATAGATTTCCTTTTTAAAATCATGTTTATTTCTATGAATATTGCCTTCGTAAGCAGAAGGGAGATAATACACACAAACAACTTGAACCAAAAACCTATTGTACATCCTACTAAGTGAACTAATACCTTTATATTATTTAAGAAAATGCCATAATCAAATTAAATTTGGAAAATACAAAGGACAACATATTAAATTCAACTTCATATTGAGTGTATGTCAATATCATAATCTTTACAAAGTACCTGTTTTTCACCCATTGCCAATTTTTTCTGACTCTCTCTGCTTTCAAATTATTAACCAAGAATCAATGAGCATTAGGTACGATTTAACCCTTTTACCCCCAAAGGACGTACTGGTACGTTTCACAAAACTCATCCCTTTACCCCCATGGACGTACCGGTACGTCCTTGCAAAATAATGCTATAAAAAATTTTTTTTTTTCATATTTTTGATAGTTTTTTTTTTTTAAAAATTCAGGCATTTTCCAAGAGAATGAGACCAACCTGACTTCTCTATGACAAAAATTAAGGCTGTTAGAGCAATTTAAAGAAAATATGCTGCAAAATGTGCTGGGGAAAAAATAACCCCTTGGGGGTTAAGGGTTGGAAATCTCCAAAGAGCCTGGGGGTAAAAGGGTTAATAAAGAGGAAACCAAACAAATAGTTTTGGATCTTGACATATGTCAATAAATTCAGAAGAGGTTGTGATTCCAAAATAAATTCATCATTAAGTATTAGGCGCAATTTAACGCAGATTATAACAAACAAATAGCTTTGGGATTCAGGATATGCCAAATGAACAGATTCGTTTGAAATTGTGATTCAAAATCAAATTTTACAATAAATTTGAGATAAACTGTAACAGATAAGTTATAATGAAATCGTTGTATGATAAAATAACCAGTTGCATTATTGTCCTTCAATATATTTACCAGCCAAAATCATCTAATTTGTATAAGTCTCTCTTCAAATAACGATCAGCGAATAAAATTAGATCTCCATACAGCTGCTATGAGAACTTACACTAAAGATAAATTATTAACAATATTAACCCTTTTACCCCCAGGCTCTTTGGAAATTTCCAACCCTTAATCCCCAGGGGGTTATTTTTTTCCCAGCACATTTTGCAGTGTATCTTTTTTTAATTGCTCTAACAGCCTTAATTTTTGTCTTAGAGAGGTCAGGTTGGTCTCATTCTCTCGGAAAATGCCTGAATTTTCACAAAAAATTATCAAAAATATGAAAAAAAAATTTTTTATAGCATTTATTTGCAAGGACGTACCGATACGTCGATGGGGGTAAAGGGATGGGTTTTGTGAAACGTACCAGTACGTCCTTTGGGGGTAAAAGGGTTAAGTCCAGTGGCTACCACGCTGATATCATACACTTAAGGCTGGTTAACAAGGGGATAGTTCCCTGGTGCCGGTAAATAGTGGCAAGTAAAGTTACCAGGATAGTAAGCGTTTCACAAGGACACTTTTGCCTTTGCACGGGGATAGTTTGCCGACGCTAGTAAACTATCCCTGCGTAAAACGGCCATTAGTCTTAAAAACAAGGAAGGAAGGTTTATCCAGCCAAGCATCTTGCACTAACCTTCACAGCATATAAAGATGATTCATCCTATGAGGTATGAGTAGAGCCGATCAGTTCTTTAAACAAAAGGACATTGCATTTTTAACAGTGGTCTATGAGGGAGACGAATCCCACAAAAAAATTTGGGACTGTGTTCTTATTAGTAGTAGTTCTAGCCAAATAAACATCAACAGCTCTAAGGTGTAGGTTGGCCAGGCCACCAGCCAACTGTTGAGATACTACTGCTAGAGAGTCCTTTGATTGACCATACAGTACTACATTGGTTTGTCTCCTTCCATGACCGAGCTGCTTCTGGCTCTCATGTTCTCTGAGGCTAAGGGGTACTAAGGGCTTCAGCCTTTGGAGAGCAAACGGGACAGAATGGCACCATACCATGGGTAGAAGCATCACGCAAGTGCCTGTTCTTGGTTGGTGAGAATTCTTGCCGGCTACCATGCGACCACGATGTGACCTATCTGTGCTTGTACGAGTGTTGAGAGTGGACCTAAGAAGTCACCTGTTCCAATCCTTCAAAAACAAGAGTTGGAAGACCATGGTGTCAGTAAAATCTCTAGAGAATGGAAAGATCTAGGTCGTAGAACAGTCTCAACAGAGGATCTCGTGCTTTGAAATACTTGGAAGTGTTGGCAGGCCTCTGGGTTAGGAGCTCTGGGAAGGAACAGATAATAGGCGACATGTGTACTATTTCCCTGGTGACTTGACAGGCGTAATAGTTCACTGGTGGCTCTAAAGTAATAATCACCCAAAGAACAAGTATAAGCTCCCATTGCATGGTTCCCAATCATAGCATGCATCAGCTGTGGGAAATGATGATTGTAGAGAACAATTCCAAGGAATCCAGTTTTAAGAGGAGAGATCACAATTGAACATTCCACTGAAGACAAAACAAAGCAGATGCCAGATGTTCTATAACCCGAAAGTTAGTGAAGGACAGGTGTAAGAGATGCTATCGCAGTGTGTCCGACAAGCATGTAGAAGACCAATTCCATAGTGACTGGAGCACGTGGACATCGTGGCAGTATGGAAGGCTATGATCATGGAGATCGTGTGCATGATAATTGTGTTGTGGGATCAGTCGCCTGGGATAAAACGGACTACAAACTTCTTAATTTACGCGCCAATAGTTGATTGTTCACTCCACAATGCTGCTCCTGTTGGTTGTCGTCTATGGAGCTCTATGAAGAGGGAATGAGACTGGGGCAGCACCTATCATCTTGCATGAGGGTGAGCATGTTCGGTCTCATACGAGACCGTGCAGTGGTAGTAGATATGTAAACACCTGTGCAATTGTACTAATATTATCTTCCCACGTGAATATGCGCTCAAAATGTATCGGTGGTTCGCTGAACGTTCTTCAAAGCCTTGATGCTATCAAAGCATCTCGGATCAGAAGAGGGACAAGGACAGCGGTCAACACCCTGACCAGCAATGGTTGAGTTGGGTCTTGCATAATGCCTAGCACTAGTAGCAGCAGCTAGCAGCAGCATCAGCTCCTGTACCTCATAGTGAAACACTCACCTGAGAAGGTTTGGGTTTTAGCATAGCACTAATCCTCCCATGAAACCATGAAGAGGAATTGGTCGCTGTCTCGAGAGACTCAGTCTGAGCAGACATCCTATTCTTTGGTGACTGTCATTCTTCTCTTCGGAGTGGCAGGAGTCACATCTGAAGGCTCAGCAACAAGTGAGAAAGACGTCTGAGGAAAAGGTGAGGTGATAAGGGAAGGCAAGCTGGTACGCTGCGGTTCCCTTGGTTGATCTTCAAGAATAATGGAATAGGACAGCCCCTATCCTTCACCTCTGCAATCTGTGAGCATGCTCAGTACCAGAAGAGCAGGCAGTGCCTAGAGGAAAAAGGAAAAGATTAAAATAACAGATAAAGATGCCAGAAGTACGTCTATACTATCCGACAGCTGAAAACAAAGCGGGAGCTTAGCGCCTTGTTCGGTGGGCAGCCCAAACCTGCCACCCTCCCAGCCAATTACAGCCACCTCGTAAAGTTTTAACAGCTATATCCCACTTGGTTGAAAGCATAACCCTAAATTAAAGGACTAAGTTTGTATTGTGTAGGAACAAATTGCACATAAAATCTACTGGCATTCTTGAGCCCCAAAAATTCCACCCTAGATCTGAGCACCGTATCATACCTGGCATGGCCCATGTGCGAGTCGTCATAGACAGTAGGTCCACAACTGTACCAAGTAACCACATTTCCCTGGGGGACGAACAGCTCCTTTCGTCGTGTAAGGGAATTATACAAGTGGAGTTTTGAAGACTCTACCCCCACAGGAGGAGACCACTTAGGATCTGGCCGCTCCTGCACGACTGCTTTCGGCATGACTCAAATTCTGTAAAAGGAAGAAGGCTTTGAGAATCTCACACAATAACACCTTGAATAATAAAAAATAAATCAGTATTCCAAACCTGAGGCTCAAACTCACTATTACTGAATTCCCAAACATCCGACATCAGGATTTATTATCTAAACTTCTGGCATTAGCCTTCGAATTTACACTCTAAGAAGAGAGCTCACCAATTCAAGACCATTACCACAAACATGGTAGTCCCAAAACCTTTATCTTTACATGTTGATCCTAACTACCTAGCTTTATCTACAGTCTCTCTCATTCTATATTATTGTTATAATTATTACTAACTAACATACAAACCTGGTTGGAAATGTAGGATAGGGCTTCAACAGAGAAACATAGCCCAATGAGGAATGGAAATAAGGAAAAAAATAGAATAGTGTGCCTGAGGCTACCCTCAATTAGACACAGCCTAGAGTAACTACAATGGAGGCAATTCATACAAGTGCCACCAACTAATCTTACTTGCAAAAATTTAATCTCACGACATTCCTACATAACATACAGGACATCAAGTAGATCTACTCTAAAATAAATACAGTACAGTACATCATTGTAAATACTATAGTCAATTTCTTTTAGCGATGCAGATTTGAACCGACTCGCAGCGGTGCCCTTTTAGCTCGGAAAAGTTTCCTGATCGCTGATTGGTTGGACGAGATAATTCTAACCAATCAGTGATCAGGAAACTTTTCAGAGCTAAAAGGGCACCGCTGCGAGTCGGTGCAAATCTGCATCGCTAAAAGAAATGGACTATAGATGCCAGGGTATGATCAGATTTAAACTACTGCACACCTAAAATCTTACAGGTCTGGGGTAACTGGCATTCCTGGACACTAAAATACTGTAATATAAAACTTAAAAACTAGGATGCCATACCCTGACGAGGAGAGTAGATTGTGTTAGCCAGACTTCCCACTTTTCGGGCTACTGAAACAGCAAGTCTGTGCCTTGTATTAGGAAAGCCAAATCTGCAACCAACCAATGATTTCCCACTGATTGCTAGGTTAACCTAAAGTCAAAATGACCACTGGCCACTTTAAATGCATCTTTCCCAGCAGCTATTCTTCATCAACATGATTTGTAGCAAAATGAGTTCAGCGTCAGTTATGAATTACAACAATAGTTGCATAACTTTCTAACTAGTTATGGAATATTACAATATTTTTACCAAAACAGAAGTACTGGATCCTGGATAAATTGGAATACTGAGTGTTTTTCGCAATTAAATAAAAAGACGCCTACTGTACTGATTAATGCTGGATGGCATGGCAATATATCTAAGCTCTAACTTGATCCTCATGCCATTAAAACAAAAGTTTAGGCTGTCAGTTCGCATGGGTCACTTCAATAACACAAATTATAAATAAAATGAGAATTCATATCTTAACCTTAATTATGGAATATAGCACGACGATCTACAAAACGTAACCAAGAAAGTCTATAGCTCAGTTTTTTAAAACTTAGGCTTGAGCATGATTTAAGATCATCAAAGCCTTGTCCATCGGCATTTTTTCTAAATCATGCGGGAGCTCCCTATGATAGGTCTGCGGATAGGCGAAACTTGAAAATTTTCGTAAGGTAACACTAAATCCTAATTGGAGCCTTTGTATAGCAACGGGCAGGACCTTCCAAGTGCATAAACCTACAGGATATATCCTTATTTACTTACCTAACGGGGGTTAACGACCTCATGCAAACCACCTTAGGGTGCCGTAATCTTAGCCATCTAAGGGAGTTCTGGGGCATGGATGTCATCATACAACACACTAGGTATAGATAACAATTAAAAAAACTCGGAGCCTTTGAATATCAGCGGCCAGTCCCTCCCGTGTGGATTAAAAATTGACATCAGCTAGCCTAAAGTTTTCCCCCTCACCTAACCTACAAGCCGTGTCCTAACCTACTTTCCTAATGGGGGGGGAGCTAACGGCCCCTTGCGAGCCCCCTTACACTGTCGTATTCTAAGGGCTCGGCCAGACCAAGCGCGGCTAGCGGCGAGGTTAGCGGCAAGAGGTTCCCGCGGCAAATTGATACCTTAGGTATCTTATGTAGGTGGCCAGATAGGAGGCGCGAGGCTTCCCGTGTCTCCTAACTGGCCACCTACATAAGATACCTAAGGTTTCAATTTGCCGCCATAACCTCTTGCCGCTAGCCACGCTTGGTCTGGCCGGGCCCTAAGTTAGCTGTAATTATTCAAACAGGTGGTCGCATTCATACACACACCCCAAAAACTCTTAACCTAACCTATCCAATAAGCTAATACATACATACCATAAACTAACATATGATTTACCAATCTTCCAACAAACTACGATCAGGTTAATTATCTATACATAAACATCAATGTGCAGAAACTCACTACCTGTATGAACATACTGTACTGTATATGATACACGTATTGTGCATGGGGGTGAGATATTGCACTACCATGCTACAGTATTAAATCACTTATTAAGTTACAACAGCAAACGTTGCTTTAAAACCACAAACGTAATCATAATCAAATGCATTCATAAAATGAATAATTCACAGTAAAATTAATACACATTACCTTAACACGCGTAATAACAATAAATTGTCTTACGTCAGATTCAGTATACCTGGCCGTCAATTGAATCTGGGAAACTCAATGTTGACATGACACCAGGGTTGCTAGATTATTTTGACTGGATTATCGTACATAAGACTTAAAATTGTCGTATTTTAACCAAAAATATCGTACACAGTTTCAATATAATTATTAGGGAGTTAAATGATTAACTTATTTCAAGATATTTTAGTATAATTGTTTAATTAAAAACACATTTGTATATACCTAAGGTATGTATCGTACATCGTACTGGACCTAAAATAATCGTACATGTACGATAATTATCGTACGAATGGCAGCCCTGTGTTGACATGACACGTGGTAATATTCCACGGTGTAGAATAACTCGGTATATGAATAGTATTGTGTTTATCTTCACAACAAAATTTACAATTATTTTTAATTTTAAAAAAGTTTTAAAAGATTTATAAGAATTGCTGATATCTAGAATCTTATTTTCTTTATATTTATTAGATACAAATTAGAATGGTTCTATAAAAAGCTGTGAAAACCAAATGCAAATCAAAGTAGGTTTCTCAACACAAAAGCTCAATTAGTGATACACAAATTTTGAACATTTATTAATGATTTATAAAATTACAGTAGTGACTTAATTAATAATGATATAAGATACATAATTCAATATAGATTCATCTCTTTCTACTATATAGACAATTCCTGCCAGGTGGTAAGTTAAATGACTAGGCGCATTCTACTATTTCTTTAATCGTAGAAAATGCGAGTTCGGTTTTTTTGTTTTTTCTTTTTATTTTGTTCTTTTAATACAACAGCATATACATGATTATTCCTTAGTCGAAACACTATTTCGTAGTATATTTGAATTGTATAGCTAAGAAATGTTCTGATCAAGCTGAGTTTTTATATGGTTATTTCTGGATATCTTACCATATGTTTTTGAAATCTTTAGATAAAAATATTACATTAAAACCACCAGTCAGGTATTTTATCAAACGTGATAATTCTTTATGAATAAACATACCTTGTTTACTTGTATATGGTGAAATACCCATTTATTTAAAAAAAATCTGCTTCTGTGTAGAAGGGGTATCTTTTAGAATGCGCCTCCACATGAGATTAGTGGATATGACGCAATATTTAAAGGTAAAAGAAAAAAATGAGCAATGTGCTTAGAAGTCGAAAAGAACACGTCACTAATACCGCTTACTTAACAAAATTCTATTCACTCTTTCTTTTCCTTATTCATATACCTTCCTAATGGTATTCATTTATAACCCATGTACTATCATGAATGATAATGAATATGATAATACAGCTTTCCTTTCCGTGTTTTATTGATAGTAATTTATGGAACAGCAGTAAATGATTATCTGGCAAGGGCTAATCTCGGGCAATACTAGATAAGCTGACATTTGCTAATTGTATTATTTTTACCGAAAATATTACGAAACGGTACAATGTATAAGCTGAAAGATTATGATGAAATTCCTTGGTCTATACCTGAGTATTCCATTTGCCCATTTGAGCAGATTAAAAAGTATTCAGGGAATTTTTTTGTCTAGTAAGAGGGTCTACTGGTCACTAACCTGTGTGCGCAAGGTCTTTCTTTTCATTTATCTCATTAAGAGAGAGAGAGAGAGAGAGAGAGAGAGAGAGAGAGAGAGAGAGAGAGAGAGAGAGAGAGAGAGAGATGTTCTTACGATTTATTCAATTTATTGGGTTGTGGTGGCCTGGAAGTAGCGTCCTTGCCTGGTGAATGCTGGACTGGGGTTCGAGTCCTGCTCGCTCAGATTCGTAAGTTCCTTTGGTCGCTGCAACCCAACCATCCTTGTGAGCTAAGAATGCGGGGTTTGGGGGAGCCTATAGGTCTGTTGAGTCATCAGCAGCCATTGCCTGGCTTTCCTTGATCCTAGCTTGGGTGAAGAGGGGGCTTGGTCGCTGATCATATGTAATATGGTCAGCCTTTAGGGCATTGTCCTGCTTGATAGGACAATGTCATTGTCCCTTGCCTCTGCCATTCATGAATGCCTTGCCTCTGCCATTCATGAATGCCCTTCAAACCTTTAAATATGTCAATGCTGTTATCTGTTCCTTTAGAGCAGTAAAACTAATCTAAACGTCATTTGTGACATTATGACCACATACTAATAGGTAGAATTTGAACGAATATTCTTGTAGACGTGGACTGGTCCTTCGGATTTCTAAATTATAACAGAATTATTTAGATAATAAGGCTCCATTTGGAGAAACACCCGTTAATTACACGCACACATTCTGTTCTTTGTCTAACCCTTTCTCTGTTCATTAGATTGCGGTTTTATTTAACATTTTTCCAAACGAATAGCAAGCATTAATTGGATTTTTTTTCTCTCTTTTAGAATTCAGGTAGACTTTTTATGGAAGTCCATAAGCCATGCATCTTGGAAGAGTCTGTCTACCTTTTTAACCTTCCTTGTAGGTTGACATTTGTGCCTGCATTGAAATACAAAAAGTCTTAAAAAATTGCAAATATATCAAGATATGGTAGGTAGTAGCTTGGCCAAGGCAACAGCCACTCGTTGAGATACTACCGCAAGAGTTACTGTGTCCTTTAACTAGCCAGATATATTACTGCAAAAGACCCCTCTCTGGTTATGGCTTATTCTTCTTTTACCTAGATATACACTGAATAGTGTGGCTTATTCTTTATAATATTATCCTCTTAGCTCATATACCTGATAACTTTAAGATAACCGAAAAAATACTGCAATGTAATGGTTCGTAGCTACTTTTCACTTGGTAAGGATAGAAGAGACTCTTTTTAGCTATGGTAAGCACTTCCTCTAGGAGAGGGACACTAAAAAATCAAACCATTGGTTTTTATACAGTAGTCTTGGGCAGTGCCATAACCTCTGTACCATGGTCTTCCACTGTTTTGGCGTTCTCATGCTTAAGGGTACACTCAAAAACAATATTCTGTCTTGTTTCTCTTCCTCTTGGTTTTCTAAAGTTTATATATGAAAGATTTATTTTAATGTTTCTACTGTTCTTAAAATATTTCATTTTGATTGTTTATTAATTCTCCTGCAGTTTATTTATTTCCTTTCATCACTTGCCTAATTTTGCCTGTTAGTGTTAGATCACCACTTTTCATAATAGGGTTGTAGCTCAGATAGTAAAATTGATAATGATGCAAAACTCTGATTTGTGAGTAGTAATATGCCACTACCATAAGATTCAGATGAAGGAATAGTGTGTGCTTAAGTTACAATTCATTCAAAATTTATTTGGTTATACAGTGAAAGTGTAGCCTAGATCTACTGTGAACACAGTAGTTACAGACAGGCTACAGGTATACATATTCTGTAAACATACATAAATACAGATTATAAAAGCAGATATGTATATAACTAAGACATTTCTTCTTTTTTATATTTATAAGCAGTAAACTGTCCCATTTCTTATTAGCACAGACGATTGAAAGAAATGGAAGACAAGAAAGGAGAACGAAAACAGGACAATGTAAGGAAAGCAACAACCAGAGCCATCTAGTTTAACTTGACAGAAGCAAAAGCTCTTCAGAAATTAGTGATTAGGCCTATTTCGCCTCTGGTAGTGGCAGTTGAGCTCCCACGGGTTGAATTATAATTTCGTCAATCTGGAAGGAAAAGTATTTATATAATTATTTAGACAGTTAAGAAAATTATTACCTGTATTATCATTATCAATATAGGCCTACCTATATTAAGCATACTATCATCATCTCATTATCACTATAGGTCTACCTATATTGAGTATACTATCATCATCTCATTATTATTATAGGCCTACCTATATTGAGCAGCTATCATCATCTCATTATCACTTTGGCCTACCTATATTGAGCATACTATCCTTATCACTAGGCCTACTTATATTGAGCATACTATCATTATCACTAGGCCTACTTATATTGAGCATACTATTATCATCACTAGGCCTACTTATATTGAGCATATGTCCTCTTAGGACAAATAAAGTAACTTGCTTAGCATATTTTGACAGAAATATTAAATAGAACCGAAAAGCATTAGGCTGATAGTATCTCAAGATCAGAGTTATTTTTTTTTATTCTCACAGTATCTTTAGTGAGACCTGATGAATTAGATTTTAAGTTCCCTAATTCTGTTGCTACTTCAGGGATTCTTATATGTAGGCCTATTTTTCAATTGATTACAGGTGGAACAGAGCTAGAGATTTCAACAGAAGGTCTCTTGTGATAGATATTCCATTTAGATTAGATTATTCTCACCCAAAAATGAATCCAAGTGTTAGAGTGTGTTAAGAATCATGATTACTATCATTAACAAATTCAAATTTCATTAAATTTCTCAAATTTGCCATGTAAATTCAAGTATAGCCTACTATGATTTCATCCATTAATCAAACTCTATTAACCCTCAAGTAAAAGCAAGACATTCCTGAAGAAGTCTTTGATTTCTATAAGAGTTAGAATATAATTCAGGAGCATGATCTATGAAGATTTTAGGCAAGAATGTTCCCCTATAAGTAATCTGAGCTACTGACACAGCCAGGACTGTTGACACAGCCAGGACTGTTGACACAGCCAGGACTGTTGACACAGCCCAAGACTGTTGACACAGCCCCAGTCCTTTAACACAGGCAAGATCTGCTGACACAGACCCGGTCTGTTGACACAGTCCAGATCAGTTGACACAGCCCAGAATTGTTGGCACAGCCCCAGTCTGTTAACACAGGCAAGATCTGCTGACACAGACCCGGTCTGTTTACACAGTCAAGGTCTACACAGTCCACGTTTGTTTACACAGCCCAGATCTGTTGACACAGACCAAATTTGTTTAGTGTCCAGGTTTGTTGACACAGCCCAGATCTGTTGACACAGACCAAAATTGTTTACACTGCCCAGGTCTGTTTACACCTCTAGCATTCATCCTGACACTTGATTACTTCACAGGCAAGAAGACAATTCCTTTACATACCTGAACACGAGGAGGTGCTGAGATCGCATGGCAGACGAATTCAGCGACGTCACTTGCAGACAGTGAGGCATTCTTGGAGTAAAGATCTTCAGAATCGGATTGAGTCATTCTTGCTATAAACTCAGTTTGAACAAGACCGGGACTTATGGACTGTCAGATCATAGAAAAATACAGATTTATGAAATAATTGAAGAAATACATACATTTATTTATGCTTTTGGAGCAAATCTTCTCTCTAATACAATTTTTATTGAAGGTGATTATCTTAGTGGAGTTATTGGCGAAAAAGAACAGTCTTTGACCAAAGGCTTATATCTGAGAATCTAGGGAAGATGAGGCAATTCGGGGATTCTCGTAGGAAACACATTGACGTCACTAGGGCAATCACCTTCAATAAACATAACATTTATTTACGTATAGATTAGTGTAGAAATAATTTAATAACTTAAATTTCTGATAAACCAAGAACTTGTGTTATAAACACATGAAAATTATGAGGATTTTATCTGCCTGAATAAAATGAGTCGAAATATTTATCTTTATTATAAGGGCTATGAAGTTTTCAACTTGTAATCTACTAACTCGTGTATATCACAGGTGCCATACTTAAGAAGTCACATATCTTTTCTTAGAAAGCAACAAAAATTCTGGGCATACTCACAGAAACTCTTATATTTGACTTCATGGCTTGTAATTCTTGCCGCAGGCCTTCACTGAGGGCTGTCACAGCATGCTTTGTGGCCATGTAGAAATGTGCATTGGGGAAGTTAATCACGTTGTGACCACATATGCTATAAAAAACAATGTTTTCATTACAAAACTGGATCTATATATTATTGTTGTTCTACCTGCCTTTGTCAAGCATTCTGCCTTAAAAATATTCATTTTGAGATTGTTTCATTTCCAATGCAGCTATCCAATTAACACTATTTGCCTCTACGTATCGTTAAATCTAGATCATGATATGGAGAAGCTGAGGTTTGGTGGAAGGGGATGCCTTTGATAGAAGGCATTGAAGAGGCTACACCAGGCAACCGACCCCTTAATGTGAGGATAACAGTAGGAATGCAGCTATACAATTAACACAATTTACCTCTACGTATTGGTAAATCTAGATTATGATATGGAAAGTAGAGGTTTGGTGGAAGAGGATGCATTTGATAGAAGGCATTGGAGAGGCCACATCAGGCAACCGACCCCTTAACGTAGGGATAAGTGTGGGAAAGAAATATTTAAATCTACATCGTATTTAATTTTTAATATGTGCTAGCAAAATATTACATATACATGATTCAAATATCATCATCTCCTACGCCTATTGACGCAAAGGGCCTCGGTTAGATTCCGCCAGTCGTCTCTGTCTTGAGCTTTTAATTCAATACTTCTCAATTCATTATCTCCTACTTCAAGCTTCATAGTCTTCAGCCATATAGTCCTGGGTCTTACACCTCTTCGGGTGCTTTGTGGAGCCCAGCTGAACGTTTGGCGAACTAACAAAGAGAAAACGTTTCACAAGAATGCACAAACTCACCTGTTAATGTGAATGATATGGCCATCATCAACGCCTCTGTCCCTCATTGATTTGACAGCTTCTCTGGTGCAGTGACACAAGGCAACTACGTTTATTTCTAGCATTTCTCGCCATTCATCTGGGGTCCCCTCTGAAAAAAAGAGAATTATTATTATTATTATTATTATTATTAGCTAAACTACCACCCTAGTTGGAAAAGCAGGATGTTATAACTCCAAGGGCTCCAACAGGGAAAAATAGCCCAGTGAGGAGAGGAAATAAAGAAATAAATATACGATATGAGAAATAATGAAAAATCAAAATAAATTTTTTTAAAAACAGTTACAACATCAGAACAAATATTTCAAATATAGCTAAACTACCACCCTAGTTGGAAGAGCAAGATGTTATAAACCCAAGGGCTCCAACAGGGAAAAATAGCCCAGTGAGGAGAGGAAATGAGGAACTAAATGAACTACAGGAGAAGTAATTAACCATTAGAATAAAATATTCTAAGAACATTAGCAACATTAGAATATATAGTTAATTTATAAACTATAAAAAGACTTATGTCAGCCTGTTCAACATGATAAAACATTTGCTGCAATACAATTCTGATTTCAAGAATTTTTTCATGCGACAAGATTCAGATTTCAAGAATTTCTTCAAGCGATACAATTCAGATTTCAAGAATTTGTTCATGCGATACAATTCAGATTTCAAGAATTTATTCAAGCAACAAAATTCAGATTTCAAAAATTTATTCATGCGATACAATTCAGTTTTCAAGCATGTCTTCAAGCGATACAATTCAGATTTCAAGAATTTTTTCATGCGACAAAATTCAGATTTCAAGAATTTCTTCAAGCGATACAATTCAGATTTCAAGAATTTGTTCATGCGATACAATTCAGATTTCAAGAATTTATTCAAGCAACAAAATTCAGATTTCAAAAATTTATTCATGCGATACAATTCAGTTTTCAAGCATGTCTTCAAGCGATACAATTCAGATTTCAAGAATTTTTTCATGCGACAAAATTCAGATTTCAAGAATTTCTTCAAGCGATACAATTCAGATTTCAAGAATTTCTTTATGCGATACAATTCAGATTTCAAGAATTTCTTTATGCGATACAATTCAGATTTCAAGATTCATGCGATACAATTCAGATTTCAAGAATTTATTCATGCGATACAACTCAGATTTCAAGAATTTATTCATGCGATACAATTCAGATTTCAAGAATTTCATCTTGCGATACAATTCAGATTTCAAGAATTTCGGTGGAAAGTACATCACATAATAATAGGGAATACAGACGAAGAGTTCACTATAGCTATTAAAATATATAAGATCAGTGAATGTGGCCAGTCGATTCTATATGAATAGAGTATGGCACCTTTCTCCACAATAACAAATCGATGCTATAAAAGCTGATTTATACAAGATATATACGCAATAAGAACGACTCCTGCCCGTAGATGTTATAGTTCAACTTCATTACTGTCATGAAGTTTAGTTGAATGAAACTAGAGTTGCAAGGTTATAATACCATGTTCTTCACCCAAAGAATTTGTTCTTAAATATCTGAGAGTAAACAGTTTAAAGTGTGAAGTGTTCTAAGAGAACAGATGGAAAGATCAGTGCCGAGAAGCTAAAAGGACACTGTAGAGAATATTAAGTAGGTCTTATTCATAACAGGACCCCTGTTATTACCTTCGTCAACTTGGTCACGAAGGTTATGTTTTGATAGGCGTGTATTTATATCATTTATGTTTATATGTTTGTTTGTTTCTGATTCAAATTACTAAAAAACAACTGTTGGACCGAATCTCATGAAATTTGGTGGAATGGTTGGCCATAACTGTTTGTGAATCATATAGCTAAAAAACTGTTGGACCAAATCTCACAAAATTTGGTTGGATAATTGGCCATGACCCAAGGACAATTTTATAAGGTTTTAGTAGTAGTTGGGTCAAAGGTCAAGGTCACGAAAGGTTTAAAAAGTCTCTTCTATATCGTGGCCGAATCTCATAAAATTTGGTTGGATAATTGGCCACGATCCAAGGACAATTTTATTATATTTTGGTAGTAGTTGGGTCAAAGGTCAAGGTCACGAAAAGGTAAAAAAAAGTCTTCTATATCGTGGTCGAATCTCATGAAAATTTTGTTGGATGGTTGGCCATGATCCAAGGACAATTTTACTAGATTTTGGGACTGGTTGGGTCAAAGGTCAAGGTCACAAAAAAGTAAACACCATTTTTTTGGCTATACTGTGGTCAATTTTCATCCGATTTGCAAGAAATTACTGCCAAAATGTGCATAATTCAATTGTGTATCTTGTGATTTTTTATCCAATTTGCATAAAACTAGTTAAAAAATGTGCATAGTTCAATTGTCTATCTTGTGATATGCAATATGATATAGTAACGACATTACAGTAAATGTGGCGTTGGCGAAGGTATGCACTCTATCGCGTATTCATTCTAGTCAAATTAGTTAAAGTCCCACTTGATAATCTCACCTAAGAGAATGTTGTTCCGCGACATGCCGGCATTGTTGATGCAGACATCCACGCCATTGTGCTCCTCCTGATGATTTTGAAGAGATTGGTAATGTCCTCATCTTTAGACAGGTCACACTTCACAGCCACTAGCTTTCCTGGTTGGTCCTCGAGCTCCTTTGACAAATCCTTCGGATAAGAGAGTGGGAAAGGCACAATGTTATTACCACAAAAAAATCTTTCAATGTGAAATTACTGTAACTGGGATTTCTTACTATATTTATTTTATTTTAAGGGCTGTTATCCTGGTCCTATCACACATAGAATCCCTGGAGTCCTACAGGACCTAAATTATCTGTTAGTCGTATACAGTCTTAGGTGTTCAGAGTGTACCAACCGTGTGTCACACAATTGTACATAATTCCTTTTGTATATATTATGCTTGTATCTTCGCTCTTCCCTCGCACTAAAATTAACCAGAATAAACATGTCTGCGTGTCCCCTATGTAACATTGTCATTTTCTCGAACATGAAATTTCCTGTTGCCTTGAGGTTTTGTATATAAAGGAGAGTGTTCCATAATAAATTAACTCAGTTGATTGCATCCTGCCTTTGAGTTCACAACCTTCTCTCGGCACCGTCACAAGAGTATCACAGTGTGTATTCCACACTTATATTCAAATCCACACCATCAAAGCACTTAGAAAACAAGATAAACTTCATTTTCTTCTTGAAAGATTTAGTATCTTCAGTCTTTCGGAAGTCTAGTTGTGATCTTGTTGTATAGCCTTGGGGTAGCATATTTGAAAGTTCTAAAACCTACAGTATTATTATTATTATTATTATTATTATTATTATTATTATTATTATTATTACTATTATAATTATTATTATTTGCTAAGCTACAACCCTATTTGGAAAAGCAGGATGCTATAAGCCCAGGGGCTCCAACAGGGAAAATAGCTCAGAGAGGAAAGCAATCATTATTATTATTATTATTACTATTATTATTATTATTATCATTATTCATGCGATACAATTCAGATTTCAATAATTTCAGTGGAAAGTACATTACATAATATCAGGGAATAGACAGATAGACACAAACACACACAAATTGTTGTTGTTGTTATTTGCTAAGCTACAACCCTATTTGGAAAATCAGGGTGCTAAGGATTAAGCCCAGGGGCTCCAACAGGGAAAATAGCTCAGTGAGGAAAGGAAATATAACTTGGTTATCTTGATTTTCATGATCACTTTGCTTATCCCTTATCTTATTCAGAGGAAAGGCATAACAGTCCTATCTACTTAATATGATAGACAAAGGCCTACCTGTATTCTCTCAACGCCCCTAGCCGCTCCTACGACCACCATACCGGATGAAACCAGTTTCTTACAGATGGCTGCTCCAATGCCTGCACTGGCTCCGGTCACAAGAGCTACTCTTCCTTTCCATCTCTCCATTGCTGATCAGGGGCTGTTGTGGCTAAAATAAGGAGATCAACTTTATTATTATGAATATTTTTATTGCTACAAACATTTAAAATAAAGGAAAATTCACATAATATAAGTTCAAATATATATATATATATATATATATATATATATATATATATATATATATATATATATATATATGTGTGTGTGTGTGTGTGTGTGTCTGTGTGTCTGTGTGTCTGTGTGTGAAATTTTTGCTTTTAATACTCAAGATGATGTAAAAAACCGACGTAAGAATGAGAAAAAACGACATAACGAGGATTTTTATTTTTGTATTTAATATAATGGGTCTTGTATTTAATACTTACAGCAAGTATTAAATAAAAAGACCCAGGCCTACATAGCTGAGGAGTATGAAGCGCGAAGTAGGAGATGATGAATGGAGAAGTATTGTATTAAAATCTCAAGATAGAAACGACTGGGGAAATGTAACCGAGGCCCTTTGCGTTAATAAGCGTAGGAGGAGATGATGATGATGATGATGATGATTTAATACTTAAGGATGTGCTACATAAAAGAAGCGTATTATTGTTCTAGATAGATGGTAGCATTTATGATGAGTACATTACGAAAAAGAGCAATCAGATATTTCAGACACCAGCCAATGAATATTGCCAACATTTTACTCAAGTCTACGGACAAAACACTTCTTTTTTCATATGCTGACCGTGGTTGAATCTACCGTACTATTCCACGGTAACATTTAAATAAAGTCTACAGGCAGAGCATACCCCTTTTCATATGATGATTGTTGATGGCGAAAAATGCAAATCCGAAAAAAATTGTAAGAATCCTGGAATAAATGATGCCATGCATTTAGCGTTTTAAAAACGGATAGGATATATTGACGTAAAGGCGTGATATTACGGTCACCGACCTGTAAAAGATAACGTAGAGTAAAATTACGGTCGTCTGTATTTTACTGAAATATGGTTGTGAACAGTATAGTTTTACGATTTTCCAATTAAAATTACGGTTTTCTTTAATTATTATTTATCTGTTGTGAAAATTTCGTCAAAATCATCTATAGTCCATTTCTTTTAGCGAGGCATATTTGCACCGACGCACAGCGGTGCCCTTTTAGCTCTGAAAAGTTTCCTGATCGCTGATTGGTTGGACA
>NC_090740.1:3828997-3853997 GCF_036898095.1 Palaemon carinicauda
AAAATTGTGGACAAGAAGCTATTCAAAAACAAACACACATAATCAAACAAACACACACGCAGGGGGTAAAACATAACCTCCTTCCATCTTCGTTGGCGGAGGTAAAAAATCTTTTACGGTGCTACGGGAAGAAACATCAATTTTCATGACTGCGCCCCATAATAATGAATTACATCTCTTGAATTAATTTCACCAGGTAAATGATTGTCGCTAGGAAGAAAATAGCTTTTTTTTTTTTTTTTTTTTTTTTTTTTTTTTTAGATTCTGGCACTGTATGTGTGCCAACAGTTGCCATTTGTCTTTTGTCAGCCCGTTCAGTTACTTAACTCCTATCCAAAAGAAGCATGTTGTACTGAAGAAAGAAGCTGGAGTAGAAAAAAAAAAGCTCTAAATTCAAAAACGAAAATAGAAAGATGCTTCGGTCATGAGAGAGATTGAAAGAAGTAAACATGAGAAAATGAGACAGCTCTAATTAGGATAAATCATCTCATTTAAGAGGAAAGGGGGGTGGAAACAGGGTTGCATCATTTTGAGTATTGAAAGCAATGGGTAGCTTTCGTGGAAACGGTTCTGGCTCGCAATCCGTGGGTCGGGAGTTCCAGTTGGCTTAAAGCACGATAGTTTTCAGTAGTGTCCACAACCTCATTTTCTTTATGAGCTAAGGATAAGAGATTTATGAGGTCCTGTAGGTGTACCTGCTGAATCACAACAGAACAAAACTCTTTAGCTATGGTAAGCAGGTCTTCAATGAGAAGGACACTCCAAAATCCAATCATTATTCCCTAGTCTTGGGTAGTGCCATAGCCTCTGTACCATGGTCTTCCACCGTCTTGGGTTAGGGTAAGATTTCCACAGCGCTGCCTTTGATGCCTGTATGAAATGTTTTATAGTTTATAGTTCTTGTTCCCCTAAGCATCGAATTCTACTGCAGGAATCGACTTGGGAAACTGTCTACAGTATATTGGTCTGCTTATGTAGAAAGTCTCAGACATCAAATCGTCCACACCAGGATTGCCAACACTTAGCCAGACAAATTATTATTATTATTATTATTACTAGCCAAACTACAACCCTAGTTGGAAAAGCAAGATGCTATAAGCCTAGGGGCTCCAATAGGGAAAAATAGCCCAGTGAGGAAAGGAAATAAGGAAATAAATAAATGAAGAGAACAAATTAACAATAAATCATTCTAAAAACAGTAACAACGTCAAAACAGACATGTCATATATAAACTATTAACAGCATAAAAAACAAATATGTCATAAATAAACTATAAAAGACTCATGTCAGCCTGGTCAACATAAAAGCATTTGCTCCAACTTTGAACTTTTGAAGTTCTACTGATTCAACCACCCGATTAGGAAGATCATTCCACAACTTGGTAACAGCTGGAATAAAACTTCCAGAGCACTGCGTAGTATTGAGCCTCGTGTCTACTACAAAGTTCCTCAACGACTTAACAACTTGTAAATCCATGATGTCAGTCTTAATGTTCCCTTAGTCACTTAAGTGTTTTGTTACTAGTGTGAACACAGCCTTAAGGAACAAATGATTATTTTTTATTATGAAATTTCTATGTACCATTAGGTACTAACAAGTAAGAAAGGAAAAATGTACGAACTTGGTTGTACTTAAAACACAGTATTGATAATACAATATATTGAGACTCCAATTTATTAATATGTCTTACAGGAATGGTATGAAATATGTCACAAATACAGTTGTTACAGATGCTTATACTTATATACAAAAAAATATGCTTCCCGTATTAATAAGTTGCGTGTGAAAAAAAAAATGTATCCAAATACTATTTCAAAGGATAACTTTTTTCAAAAATTATACAGTTTTGTAAAATATTAAATTTCAAACAACGAAATCTGACAAGGGCATCTTGAAATTGAATGTAAATTTATTGCCAAAAGAAAAAGTGGAAGAAAGCTTTAGAGTCCTAATAAGATGAATTTATATTCTAATGATGAAATTATTATACAAATCAAGTAATTCTTTAATAAGATAACAAAAAGAATTGCGTCAGAAATAAAACTTGAACTGATTAATATCTTGCAACATAGAAAAGAATTACATAAAAAATATGACTTGATTAATATACGAAAACATTGGTTAAAAAACGGATTTCACATACATACATATACCAAAGGCACTTCCCCCAATTTTGGGGGGTAGCCGACATCAACAAGAAACAAAACAAAAAAGGGGACCTCTACTCTCTACGTTCCTCCAGCCTAACCAGGGACTCAGCCGAGTTCAGCTGGTACTGCTAGGGTGCCACATCCCAACCTCCCACATTTCCACCACGGATTTCAACATAGGAAAATTCTATTTTTGGGCTCGAGCCATGTCCTCCTGATGGAAGTTCCTCATTGCAGCTTTCTGGTTGCGATACTTTGACAAGAGATATACCAGAGAATTTTACCTAAAAAGTATCACAGTGATCTATCCCCTGGAGCGAATATCCCGAGAGATATCGTGTATACAACAGGAACGTGTTTACAACCAGGATTAATAGAGCGTACTCTATTAATCCTGTTTACAACAAGCCATGGCTATTCTTCCCCGAATAGAGTTAACCTTGATTCGAAGGATATAAGTTAAGAAGATTATGCAAGGATGCAAATGAAGAAAAAAAAGATTTGGCGACAAGGTCCTCAAGACGAGGAAGATTTGGCAACAATGTCCTCAAGACAAGGAAGACTTGGCAACAATGTCCTCAAGACAAGGAAGACTTGGCAACAATGTCCTCAAGACGAGGAAGATTTGGCAACAATGTCCTCAAGACGAGGAAGATTTGGCAACAATGTCCTCAAGACAAGGAAGACTTGGCAAAAATGTCCTCAAGACAAGGAAGACTTGGCAAAAATGTCTTCAAGACAAGGAAACCTTCGCAACAATGTCCTCAAGACAAGGAAGACTTGGCAACAATGTCCTCAAGACAAGGAAGATTTGGCAACAAAGTTCTCAAGACAAGGAAGACTTGGCAACAATGTCCTAAAGACAAGGAAGACTTGGCAACAATGTCCTCAAGACAAGGAAGATTTGGCAACAATGTTCTCAAGACAAGGAAGACTTGGCAACAATATCCTCAAGACAATGAAGACTTGGCAACAATGTCCTCAAGACGAGGAAGATTTGGCAACAATGTCCTCAAGACGAGGAAGACTTGGCAACAATGACCTCAAGACGAGGAAGACTTGGCATCAATGTCCTCAAGACGAGGAAGACTTGGCAACAATGACCTCAAGACGAGGAAGACTTGGCAACAATGACCTCAAGACGAGGAAGACTTGGCAACAATGACCTCAAGATGAGGAAGACTTGGCAACAATGTCCTCAAGACGAGGAAGACTTGGCAACAATGTCCTCAAGACGAGGAAGACTTGGCAACAATGTCCTCAAGACGAGGAAGACTTGGCAACAATATCCTCAAGACAAGGAAGACTTGGCACAATGTCCTCAAGACGAGGAAGACTTGGCAACAATGTCCTCAAGACGAGGAAGATTTGGCAACAATGTCCTCAAGACAAGTCAAGACAAGGAAGACTTGGCAACAATGACCTCAAGACGAGGAAGACTTGGCATCAATGTCCTCAAGACGAGGAAGACTTGGCAACAATGACCTCAAGACAAGGAAGACTTGGCACAATGTCCTCAAGACGAGGAAGACTTGGCAACAATGTCCTCAAGACGAGGAAGATTTGGCAACAATGTCCTCAAGACAAGTCAAGACAAGGAAGACTTGGCAACAATGACCTCAAGACGAGGAAGACTTGGCATCAATGTCCTCAAGACGAGGAAGACTTGGCAACAATGTCCTCAAGACAAGGAAGACTTGGCACAATGTCCTCAAGAAAAGGAAGATTTGGCAACAATGTCCTCAAGACGTGGAAGACTTGGCAACAATGACCTCAAGACAAGGAAGACTTGGCACAATTTCCTCGAGACAAGGAAAACTTGGCAACAATGACCTCAAGATGAGGAAGATTTGGCAACAATGTCCTCAAGACAAGGAAGATTCGGCAACAATGTCCTCAAGACGAGGAAGACTTGGCAACAATGTCCTCAAGACAAGGAAGACTTGGCAACAATGTCCTCAAGACAAGGAAGATTTGGCAACAATGTCCTCAAGACGTGGAAGACTTGGCAACAATGCCCTCTATAAAAAACTAAAATGAAGAGCTTTTGAAATGACGTTTATGAGTGGGTGAAAGTACGACCAAGAATTAAGGGTACAATTGAATGTGAACGGTTGTCATCTCATTTGTTAAGGGAAGAAAAAAATAAACAAACAAAAAACTCTGTAATAATTAACATCAAAGGACTAGGTAAGACAGTTATTACATAACTAACACAAGCCGTCAAAAATGACGTCTAAACACACACAGATTGAACCCTTCCCAACCCCTCTCCCTTTCATAACTGCAACCCGCTGGTTCGGCAATTTATGGGAGAGTGTGGTTTCAGAGTGTACCTCTCAAGGTACCCCTACCCACCAGGGTATGACTACCAACTCTACCCCTTGAGCGTGACAGGAAAGAAATATATTCATATATATTATCATCATCTTCAGGCGTTACTAGTCCATTGCAGAACAAAGACCTCGGGAATGTCCTTCCACTTCTGTTTATGATCTTTCTATGCCAGTTCACACCCGCAAACTTTCTTAATTCGTCTTTTATACAAGATTAATTGAAAATAATGGCCGCTTCAGTGGTGTTAATTTTATAAACATTATAAAACATATACATTAAGAGAATCATCTTCTCAAGAGCAATTGCAATTTGGTAATAATTGTGCTATTCTCATTCCTAGAGAGAATATGTATATTCATCAGTATTATTATTATTATTATTATTATTATTATTATTATTATTATTATTATTTTTATTATTATTATTATTTGCTAAGTTACAATCCTAGTTGGAAAACAAGGATGCTATAAGCCCAGGGGACCCAACAGGGAAAATAGCCCAGTGAGGGAAGGAAACAAGGAAAAATATATATTAAGAAAAGTAACAACATTAAAATAAAAATTTCCTATATAAACTATAAAAACTTTAACAAAACACGAGAAAGAGAAGTTAGATAGAACAGTGTGCCCGAGTGTATCCTCAAGCAAGAGAACTCTAATCCAAGAGAGTGGAAGACCAATGAATTCTTTTACGTTAAAAGAGTAATTATAAACATGGGTCGTTTTCAAGGTTGAGCAAACGTACCTTACTGAATGAAATGCGTTGCAAATTGGCAAATAGATAAAGTATATATATATATATATATATATATATATATATATATATATATATATATATATATATATATATATATATATATATATATATGTACATGTATGTATATATATATGTATATGTATATATACATATAAAATATATATATATATATATATATATATATATATATATATATATATATATATATATATATATATATATATATATATATGTACATATATATATATATATATATATATATATATATATATATATATATATATATATATATATATATATATATATATATATATATATATAAAAGTAGAGCCAAAGCGTGGTGGTACCAAAATGAGATTTTTTTTTTACTTTGTTCAAAAAAGGATTGATTACAATATTTTTAATAATAATTTTCACTTCAGTTTGGAAATTTCAGCTTTTGTTAAATAGCAATTTGCGATTTAACACAAATTTCCAAAATGAAATAAATATTATTATAAAAGATATTGTAATAAATTGTTTTTAAACAAAAAGAAAAAAAAATTATAAATTATAAATTGAAAAAAAAATGATTAAAAATACTGTAAATTTTTTTTAAAACAAATTAAACATGAAATAAAAATTATGATTAAAAATACAATAATAAATCTTTTCTTAAACAAAAGAAAAAAAATTCTAAATAAAAATAAAAATTATTAGAATTACAATAAATAGCTTTTAAAATAAAAGGGGAAAAATTCCCAAAGGGAATAAAAATCAAGATTAAAAATACTATAAGAAAATCTTTTTAAATAAAAGGAAAAAACTCAAAATTGAAAAAAATATGTGATTAAAAACACTTATCTTTTTTTAAACAATAAGAAAAAAAATCCAAAATGAAATAAACATCTTTATTGAAAATAGAATAGTAAATCTTTAAAAAAAAAAAAAAAAATCCAAAATAAAATAAGAACTATTATAAAAATGCTGTAATAAATCTTTTTTGAACAAAATAAAAAAAACCGAGAGAGAGAGAGAGAGAGAGAGAGAGAGAGAGAGAGAGAGAGAGAGAGAGAGAGAGAGAGAGAGAGAGAGAGAGAGAGCGGGGGAGGAGTTAGGGGTACTCTCAGTAAATAAAAGTATTTTTGTCGTCTGACAGAACCTTTCTATCTTCGCTCGGATTCAGTTCATCATTCGTCTGGTAGTAACAGTTGCTTCTGGTCTGTGAGTTAGTTCTGAACTTTATTTTCTCATAAGTGCCTTGTTACTTTGCGGTTGTTCGGTCTACTGTTGTTTATTTTAGGTAAGAAAGGTCATAAAAAATGCCAGCTGGTGGACAGTGATTATGGAAAGTCAGTACAAATACCGAGAACTGTGCAGTGACCATAGAAAGTTTAGAAATATATCAGTAGTAGCTGGACAGTGATCATAAAAAGTCATGAAAAATACCAGTAGCTGGTCAGTGACCATAAAAGGTCATGAAAACATACCAGTAGCTGGTCAGTGATTATGGAAAGTCATGAAAAATACCAATTGCTGGTCAGTGATCAAGGAAAGCATTGAAATATAATAGTAGCTGGCCAGTGATCATGAAAAGTCATGAAATATATCAGTAGCTGGCCAGTGATCATTAAAAGTCATGAAATATATCAGTAAATGGTCAGTGATCATTAAAGGTCATGAAATATATCAGTAGCTGGTCAGTGATCATTAAAGGTCATGAAATATATCAGTAGCTGGCCAGTGATCATGGAAAGTCATGAAATGTATCAGTAGCTGGCCAGTGATCATGGAAAGTCATGATATATATCAGTAGCTGGTCAGTGATCATTAAAGGTCATGAAATATATCAGTAGCTAGTCAGGGATCATTAAAGGTCATGAAATATATCAGTAGCTAGTCAGTGATCAATAAAGGTCATGAAATATATCAGTAGCTAGTCAGGGATCATAAAAGGTCATGAAATATATCAGTAGCTAGTCAGTGATCATTAAAGGTCATGAAATATATCAGTAGCTGCCAGTGATCATGGAAAGTCATGAAATATATCAGTAGCTGCCAGTGATCATGGAAAGTCATGAAATGTATCAGTAGCTGGCCAGAGATCATGGAAAGTCATGAAATATATCGGTAGCTGGCCAGTGATCATGGAAAGTCATGAAATATATCAGTAGCTGGTCAGTAACAATGGAGAGTCATTAGATATATCAGTAGCTGGCTAGTTATCATGGAAAGTCATGAAATATATCAGTTGCTGGCTAGAAATCATGGGAAGTCATGAAATATATCAGTAGCTGGCCAGTGATCATTGAAAGTCATGAAATATATCAGTAGCAGGCCAGAGATCATGGAAAGTCATGAAATATATCAGTAGTTGGTCAGTAGCCATAGAAAGTCATGAAATATATCAGTAGCTGGCCAGTGATCATGAATAGTCATGAAATATATCAGTAGCTGGCTAGTGACCATGGAAAGGCATGAAATATATCAATAGCTAGTCAGTGACCATGGAAAGTCATGAAATATATCAGTAGCTAGTCAGTGACCATGGAAAGTCATGAATTATATCAGTAGCTGCCAGTGATCATTAAAAGTCATGAAATATATCAATAGCTGGCCAGTGATCATGGAAAGTCATGAAATATATCAGTAGCTAGTCAGTGACCATGGAAAGTCATGAAATATATCAGTAGCTGGTCAGTGATCATGGAAAGTCGTGAAATATAACAGTAGCTGGTCAGTGATCATGGAAAGTCATGAAATATATCAGCAGCTGGACAGTGACCATGGAAAGTCACAAAATATATCAGTAGCAGGTCCGTGACCATGGAATGACATGAAATATATCAGTAGCTGGTCAGTGACCATGGAAAGTCATGAAATATATCAATAGCTGGCCAGTGATCATGGAAAGTCATGAAATATATCAGTAGCTGGCCAATGATCATTAAAAGTCATGAAATATATCAATAGCTGGTCAGTAACCATGGAAAGTCATGAAATATATAAGTAGCTGGTCAGTGACCATGGAAAGTCATGAAATATATCAGTAGCTGGTCATTGATCATTAAAAGTCATGAAATATATCAGTAGCTGGCCAGTGACCATGGAAAGTCATGAAATATATCAATAGCTAGCCAGTGATCATGGAA
The DNA here is from genome assembly GCF_036898095.1 of Palaemon carinicauda. NCBI lineage: Eukaryota > Metazoa > Arthropoda > Malacostraca > Decapoda > Palaemonidae > Palaemon > Palaemon carinicauda. The sequence continues at coordinate 3,837,372 of NC_090740.1, forward strand.
AGTCATGAAATATATCAGTAGCTGGTCAGTGACCATGGAAAGGTATGAAATATATCAACAGCTGGCCAGTGACCATGGAAAGTCATGAAATATATCAATAGCTGGTCAGTGACCATAGAAAGTCATGAAATATATCAGTATATAGTCAGTGACCATGGAAAGTCATGAAATATATCAATAGCTGGCCAGTGATCATGGAAAGTCATGGAATATATCAGTAGCTGGTCAGTGATCATTAAAGGTCATGAAATATATCAGTAGCTGGTCAGTGATCATTAAAGGTCATGAAATATATCAGTAGCTGGCCAGTGATCATGGAAAGTCATGAAATATATCAGTAGCTGGCCAGTGATCATGGAAAGTCATGAAATGTATCAGTAGCTGGCCAGAGATCATGGAAAGTCATGAAATATATCAGTAGCTGGCCAGATATCATGGAAAGTCATGAAATATATCAGTAGCTGGTCAGTGATCATTAAAGGTCAGGAAATATATCAGTAGCTGGCCAGTGATCATGGAAAGTCATGAAATATATTAGTAGCTGCCAGTGATCATGGAAAGTCATGTAATATATCAGTAGCTGGCCAGAGATCATGGAAAGTCATGAAATGTATCAGTAGCTGGCCAGTGATCATGGAAAGTCATGATATATATCAGTAGCTGGTCAGTGATCATTAAAGGTCATGAAATATATCAGTAGCTAGTCAGGGATCATTAAAGGTCATGAAATATATCAGTAGCTAGTCAGTGATCAATAAAGGTCATGAAATATATCAGTAGCTAGTCAGGGATCATAAAAGGTCATGAAATATATCAGTAGCTAGTCAGTGATCATTAAAGGTCATGAAATATATCAGTAGCTGCCAGTGATCATGGAAAGTCATGAAATATATCAGTAGCTGCCAGTGATCATGGAAAGTCATGAAATGTATCAGTAGCTGGCCAGAGATCATGGAAAGTCATGAAATATATCGGTAGCTGGCCAGTGATCATGGAAAGTCATGAAATATATCAGTAGCTGGTCAGTAACAATGGAGAGTCATTAGATATATCAGTAGCTGGCTAGTTATCATGGAAAGTCATGAAATATATCAGTTGCTGGCTAGAAATCATGGGAAGTCATGAAATATATCAGTAGCTGGCCAGTGATCATTGAAAGTCATGAAATATATCAGTAGCAGGCCAGAGATCATGGAAAGTCATGAAATATATCAGTAGTTGGTCAGTAGCCATAGAAAGTCATGAAATATATCAGTAGCTGGCCAGTGATCATGAATAGTCATGAAATATATCAGTAGCTGGCTAGTGACCATGGAAAGGCATGAAATATATCAATAGCTAGTCAGTGACCATGGAAAGTCATGAAATATATCAGTAGCTAGTCAGTGACCATGGAAAGTCATGAATTATATCAGTAGCTGCCAGTGATCATTAAAAGTCATGAAATATATCAATAGCTGGCCAGTGATCATGGAAAGTCATGAAATATATCAGTAGCTAGTCAGTGACCATGGAAAGTCATGAAATATATCAGTAGCTGGTCAGTGATCATGGAAAGTCGTGAAATATAACAGTAGCTGGTCAGTGATCATGGAAAGTCATGAAATATATCAGCAGCTGGACAGTGACCATGGAAAGTCACAAAATATATCAGTAGCAGGTCCGTGACCATGGAATGACATGAAATATATCAGTAGCTGGTCAGTGACCATGGAAAGTCATGAAATATATCAATAGCTGGCCAGTGATCATGGAAAGTCATGAAATATATCAGTAGCTGGCCAATGATCATTAAAAGTCATGAAATATATCAATAGCTGGTCAGTAACCATGGAAAGTCATGAAATATATAAGTAGCTGGTCAGTGACCATGGAAAGTCATGAAATATATCAGTAGCTGGTCATTGATCATTAAAAGTCATGAAATATATCAGTAGCTGGCCAGTGACCATGGAAAGTCATGAAATATATCAATAGCTAGCCAGTGATCATGGAAAGTCATGAAATATATCAGTAGCTGGTCAGTGACCATGGAAAGGTATGAAATATATCAACAGCTGGCCAGTGACCATGGAAAGTCATGAAATATATCAATAGCTGGTCAGTGACCATAGAAAGTCATGAAATATATCAGTATATAGTCAGTGACCATGGAAAGTCATGAAATATATCAATAGCTGGCCAGTGATCATGGAAAGTCATGGAATATATCAGTAGCTGGTCAGTGACCATGGAAAGTCATGAAATATATCAGTAGCTGGCCAGTGATCATTAAAAGTCATGAAATATATCAGTAGCTGGTCAGTGACCATGGAAAGTCATGAAATATATCAATAGCTGGCCAGTGATCATGGAAAGTCATGAAATATATCAGTAGCTGGCCAGGGATCATTAAAAGTCATGAAATATATCAGTAACTGGCTAGTGACCATGGAAAGTCATGAAATATATCAATAGCTGGCCAGTGACCATGGAAAGTCATGAAATGTATCAGTAGCTGGCCAGTGATCATGGAAAGTCATGAAATGTATCAGTAGCTGGCCAGAGATCATGGAAAGTCATGAAATATATCAGTAGCTGGTCAGTAACCATGGAAAGTCATGAGATATATCAGTAGCTGGCTAGTGATCATGGAAAGTCATGAAATATATCAGTTGCTAGCTAGAAATCATGGGAAGTCATGAAATATATCAGTAGCTGGCCAGTGATCATTGAAAGTCATGAAATATATCAGTAGCAGGCCAGAGATCATGGAAAGTCGTGAAATATATCAGTAGTTGGTCAGTAGCCATAGAAAGTCATGAAATATATCAGTAGCTGGCCAGAGATCATGAAGTCATGAAATATATCAATAGCTGGTCAGTGACCATGGAAAGGCATGAAATATATCAATAGCTAGTCAGTGACCATGGATAGTCATGAAATATATCAGTAGCTAGTCAGTGACCATGGAAAGTCATGAAATATATCAATAGCTGGCCAGTGATCATGGAAAGTCATGAAATATATCAGTAGCTAGTCAGTGACCATGGAAAGTCATGAAATATATCAGTAGCTGGTCAGTGATCATGGAAAGTCATGAAATATATCAGTAGCTGGTCTGTGACCATGAAAAGTCATGAAATATATCAATAGCTGGCCAGTGATCATGGAAAGTCATGAAATATATCAGTAGCTAGTCAGTGACCATGGAAAGTCATGAAATATATCAGTAGCTGGTCAGTGACCATGGAAAGTCATGAAATATATCAATAGCTGGCTAGTGATCATGGAAAGTCATAAAATATATCAGTTGCTAGCTAGAAATCATGGGAAGTCATGAAATATATCAGTAGCTGGCCAGTGATCATTGAAAGTCATGAAATATATCAGTAGCAGGCCAGAGATCATGGAAAGTCATGAAATAAATCAGTAGTTGGTCAGTAGCCATAGAAAGTCATGAAATATATCAATAGCTGGCCAGTGATCATGAATATTCATGAAATATATCAGTAGCTGGCTAGTGACCATGGAAAGGCATGAAATATATCAATAGCTAGCCAGTGACCATGGAGAGTCATGAAATATATCAGTAGCTAGTCAGTGACCATGGAAAGTCATGAATTATATCAGTAGCTGCCAGTGATCATTAAAAGTCATGAAATATATCAATAGCTGGCCAGTGATCATGGAAAGTCATGAAATATATCAGTAGCTAGTCAGTGACCATGGAAAGTCATGAAATATATCAGTAGCTGGTCAGTGATCATGGAAAGTCGTGAAATATAACAGTAGCTGGTCAGTGATCATGGAAAGTCATGAAATATATCAGCAGCTGGTCAGTGACCATGGAAAGTCACGAAATATATCAGTAGCAGGTCCGTGACCATGGAATGTCATGAAATATATCAGTAGCTGGTCAGTGACCATGGAAAGTCATGAAATATATCAATAGCTGGCCAGTGATCATGGAAAGTCATGAAATATATCAGTAGCTGGCCAGTGATCATTAAAAGTCATGAAATATATCAATAGCTGGTCAGTAACCATGGAAAGTCATGAAATATATAAGTAGCTGGTCAGTGACCATGGAAAGTCATGAAATATATCAGTAGCTGGTCATTGATCATTAAAAGTCATGAAATATATCAGTAGCTGGCCAGTGACCATGGAAAGTCATGAAATATATCAATAGCTAGCCAGTGATCATGGAAAGTCATGAAATATATCAGTAGCTGGTCAGTGACCATGGAAAGGTATGAAATATATCAATAGCTGGCCAGTGACCATGGAAAGTCATGAAATATATCAATAGCTGGTCAGTGACCATAGAAAGTCATGAAATATATCAGTATATAGTCAGTGACCATGGAAAGTCATGAAATATATCAATAGCTGGCCAGTGATCATGGAAAGTCATGGAATATATCAGTAGCTGGTCAGTGACCATGGAAAGTCATGAAATATATCAGTAGCTGGCCAGTGATCATTAAAAGTCATGAAATATATCAGTAGCTGGTCAGTGACCATGGAAAGTCATGAAATATATCAATAGCTGGCCAGTGATCATGGAAAGTCATGAAATATATCAGTAGCTGGTCATTGATCATTAAAAGTCATGAAATATATCAGTAACTGGCTAGTGACCATGGAAAGTCATGAAATATATCAATAGCTGGCCAGTGACCATGGAAAGTCATGAAATGTATCAGTAGCTGGCCAGTGATCATGGAAAGTCATGAAATGTATCAGTAGCTGGCCAGTAATCATGGAAAGTCATGAAATATATCAGTAGCTGGTCAGTAACCATGGAAAGTCATGAGATATATCAGTAGCTGGCTAGTGATCATGGAAAGTCATGAAATATATCAGTTGCTAGCTAGAAATCATGGGAAGTCATGAAATATATCAGTAGCTGGCCAGTGATCATTGAAAGTCATGAAATATATCAGTAGCAGGCCAGAGATCATGGAAAGTCGTGAAATATATCAGTAGTTGGTCAGTAGCCATAGAAAGTCATGAAATATATCAGTAGCTGGCCAGAGATCATGAATAGTCATGAAATATATCAATAGCTGGTCAGTGACCATGGAAAGGCATGAAATATATCAATAGCTAGTCAGTGACCATGGACAGTCATGAAATATATCAGTAGCTAGTCAGTGACCATGGAAAGTCATGAAATATATCAGTAGCTGCCAGTGATCATCAAAAGTCATGAAATATATCAATAGCTGGCCAGTGATCATGGAAAATCATGAAATATATCAGTAGCTAGTCAGTGACCATGGAAAGTCATGAAATATATCAGTAGCTGGTCAGTGATCATGGAAAGTCATGAAATATATCAATAGCTGGTCAGTGACCATGGATAGTCACGAAATATATCAGTAGCTAGTCAGTGACCATGGAAAGTCATGAAATATATCAATAGCTGGCCAGTGATCATGGAAAGTCATGAAATATATCAGTAGCTAGTCAGTGACCATGGAAAGTCATGAAATATATCAGTAGCTGGTCAGTGATCATGGAAAGTCATGAAATATATCAGTAGCTGGTCTGTGACCATGAAAAGTCACGAAATATATCAATAGCTGGCCAGTGATCATGGAAAGTCATGAAATATATCAGTAGCTAGTCAGTGACCATGGAAAGTCATGAAATATATCAGTAGCTGGTCAGTGACCATGGAAAGTCATGAAATATATCAATAGCTGGTCAGTGACCATAGAAGTCATGAAATATATCAGTAGATAGTCAGTGACCATGGAAAGTCATGAAATATATCAATAGCTGGCCAGTGATCATGGAAAGTCATGAAATATATCAGTAGCTAGTCAGTGACCATGGAAAGTCATGAAATATATCAGTAGCTGCCAGTGATCATTAAAAGTCATGAAATATATCAATAGCTGGCCAGTGATCATGGAAAATCATGAAATATATCAGTAGCTAGTCAGTGACCATGAAAAATCATGAAATATATCAGTAGCTGGTCAGTGATCATGGAAAGTCATGATATATATCAATAGCTGGTCAGTGACCATGGAAAGTCACGAAATATATCAGTAGCAGGTCCGTGACCATGGAATGTCATGAAATAAATCAGTAGCTGGTCAGTAACCATGGAAAGTCATGAAATATATCAATAGCTGGCCACTGATCATGGAAAGTCATGAAATATATCAGTAGCTGGCCAGTGATCATTAAAAGTCATGAAATATATCAGTAACTGGCTAGTGACCATGGAAAGGCATGAAATATATCAATAGCTGGCCAGTGACCATGGAAAGTCATGAAATATATCAATAGCTGGCCAGTGATCATTAAAGGTCATGAAATATATCAGTAGCTGGTCAGTGATCATTAAATGTCATGAAATATATCAGTAGCTGGTCAGTGACCATGGAAAGTCATGAAATATATCAATAGCTGGCCAGTGACCATGGAAAGTCATGAAATATATCAATAGCTGGCCAGTGATCATTAAAGGTTATGAAATATATCAGTAGCTGGTCAGTGATCATTAAAGGTCATGAAATATATCAGTAGCTGGTCAGTGACCATGGAAAGTCATGAAATATATCAATAGCTGGCCAGTGATCATTAAAGGTCATGAAATATATCAGTAGCTGGTCAGTGATCATTAAAGGTCATGAAATATATCAGTAGCTGGTCAGTGATCATGGAAAGTCATGAAATATATCAGTAGCTGGCCAGTGACCATGGAAAATCATGAAATATATCAATAGCGGGCCAGTGATCATGGAAAGTCATGAAATATATCAGTAGCTGGCCAGTGATCATTAAAAGTCATGAAATATATCAGTAACTGGCTAGTGACCATGGAAAGGCATGAAATATATCAATAGCTGGCCAGTGACCACGGAAAGTCATGAAATATATCAATAGCTGGCCAGTGATCATTAAAGGTCATGAAATATATCAATAGCTGGCCATTGATCATTAAAGGTCATGAAATATATCAGTAGCTGGTCAGTGACCATGGAAAGTCATGAAATATATCAATAGCTGGCCAGTGATCATTAAAGGTCATGAAATATATCAATAGCTGGCCAGGTACCATGGAAAGTCATGAAATATATCAATAGCTGGCCAGTGATCATTAAAGGTCATGAAATATATCAATAGCTGGGCAGTGATCATTAAAGGTCATGAAATATATCAGTAGCTGGTCAGTGACCCTGGAAAGTCATGAAATATATCAATAGCTGGCCAGTGATCATTAAAGGTCATGAAATATATCAATAGCTGGCCAGTGACCAAGGAAAGTCATGAAATATATCAATAGCTGGCCAGTGATCATTAAAGGTCATGAAATATATTAATAGCTGGCCAGTGATCATGGAAAGTCATGAAATATATCAGCAGCTGGCCAGTGATCATTAAAAGTCATGAAATATATCAGTAACTGGCTAGTGACCATGGAAAGTCATGAAATATATCAATAGCTGGCCAGTGATCATTAAAAGTCATGAAATATATCAATAGCTGGCCAGTGATCTTTATAAGTCATGAAATATATCAGTAGCTAGTCTGTGACCATGGAAAGTCATGAAATATATCAATAGCTGGTCAGCGATCATGGAAAGTCATGAAATATATCAATAGCTGGCCAGTGATCATTAAAAGTCATGAAATATATCAATAGCTGGCCAGTGATCATTAAATGTCATGAAATATATCAATAGCTCGCCAGTGATCATTATAAGTCATGAAATATATCAGTAGCTGGTCAGTGACCATGGAAAGTCATGAAATATATCAGTAGTTGGTCAGTAGCCATAGACAGTCATGAAATATATCAGTAGCTTCCCAGTGATCATGAATAGTCATGAAATATATCAGTAGCTGGCTAGTGACCATAGAAAGGCATGAAATATATCAATAGCTGGCCAGTGACCATGGAAAGTCATGAAATATATCAATAGCTGGCCAGTGATCATTAAAAGTCTTGAAATATATCAATAGCTGGCCAGTGATCATTATAAGTCATGAAATATATCAGTAGCTAGTCAGTGACCATGGAAAGTCATGAAATATATCAGTAGCTGGTCAGTGACCATGGAAAGTCATGAAATATATCAATAGCTGGTCAGTAACCATGGAAAGTCACGAAATATATCAGTAGCTGGCCAGTGATCATTAAAAGGCATGAAATATATCAATAGCTGGCCAGTGATCATTAAAACTCATGAAATATATCAATAGCTGGCCAGTGATCATTATAAGTCATGAAATATATCAGTAGCTGGCCAGTGATCATTATAAGTCATGAAATATATCAGTAGCTGGTCAGTGACCATGGAACGTCATGAAATATATCAGTAGCTGGTCAGTGACCATGGAGAGTCATGAAATATATCAATAGCTGGTTAGTGACCATGGAAAGTCATGAAATATATCAGTAGCTGGTCAGTGACCATGGAAAGTTATGAAATATATCAATAGCTGGTCAGTGACCATGGAAAGTCTTGAAATATATCAGTAACTGGTCAGTGATCATTAAAAGTCATGAAATATATCAGTAGCTGGTCAGTGACCATGGAAAGTCATGAAATATATCAATAGCTGGCCAGTGATCATGGAAAGTCATGAAATATATCAGTAGCTAATCAGTGACCATGGAGAGTCATGAAATATATCAGTAGCTGGTCAGTGACCATGGAAAGTCATGAAATATATCAATAGCTGGTCAGTGACCATGGAAAGTCATGAAATATATCAGTAGCTGGTCAGTGACCATGGAAAGTCATGAAATATATCAGTAGCTGGTCAGTGATCATTAAAAGTCATGAAATATATCAGTAGCTGGCCAGTGACCATGGAAAGTCATGAAATATATCAATAGCTGGCCAGTGATCATGGAAAGTCATGAAATATATCAGTAGCTGGCCAGTGATCATTATAAGTCATGAAACATATCAGTAGCTGGTCAGTGACCATTTTAAGTCATGAAATATATCAATAGCTGGTCAGTGACCATGGAAAGTCATGAAATATATCAATAGCTGGTCAGTGACCATGGAAAGTCATGAAATATATCAGTAGCTGGTCAGTGATCATGGAAAGTCATGAAATATATCAATAGCTGGCCAGTGATTATGGAAAGTCATGAAATATATCAGTAGCTGGCCAGTGATCATGGAAAGTCATGAAATATATCAGTAGCTGGTCAGTGACCATGGAAAGTCATGAAATATATCAGTAGCTGGTCAGTGACCATGGAAAGTCATGAAATATATCAGTAGCTGGTCAGTGATCATTGAAAGTCATGAAATATATCAATAGCTGGCCAGTGATCATTAAAGGTCATGAAATATATCAATAGCTGGCCAGTGATCATGGAAAGTCATGAAATATATCAGTAGCTGGCCAGTGATCATTAAAAGTCATGAAATATATCAGTAACTGGCTAGTGACCATGGAAAGTCATGAAATTTATCAATAGCTGGCCAGTGACCATGGAAAGTCATGAAATATATCAATAGCTGGCCAGTGATAATTAAAAGTCATGAAATATATCAATAGCTGGCCAGTGATCATTATAAGTCATGAAATATATCAGTAGCTAGTCAGTGACCATGGAAAGTCATGAAATATATCAATAGCTGGTCAGTGATCATGGAAAGTCATGAAATATATCAATAGCTGGCCAGTGATCATTAAAAGTCATGAAATATATCAATAGCTGGCCAGTGATCATTAAATGTCATGAAATATATCAATAGCTGGCCAGTGATCATTATAAGTCATGAAATATATCAGTAGCTGGTCAGTGACCATGGAAAGTCCTGAAATATATCAGTAGCCATAGACAGTCATGAAATATATCAGTAGCTGGCCAGTGATCATGAATAGTCATGAAATATATCAGTAGCTGGCTAGTGACCATGGAAAGGCATGAAATATATCAATAGCTGGCCAGTGACCATGGAAAGTCATGAAATATATCAATAGCTGGCCAGTGATCATTAAAAGTCTTGAAATATATCAATAGCTGGCCAGTGATCATTATAAGTCATGAAATATATCAGTAGCTAGTCAGTGACCATGGAAAGTCATGAAATATATCAGAAGCTGGTCAGTGACCATGGAAAGTCATGAAATATATCAATAGCTGGTCAGTGACCATGGAAAGTCACGAAATATATCAGTAGCTGGCCAGTGGTCATTAAAAGGCATGAAATATATCAATACCTGGCCAGTGATCATTAAAAGTCATGAAATATATCAATAGCTGGCCAATGATCATTATAAGTCATGAAATATATCAGTAGCTGGCCAGTGATCATTATAAGTCATGAAATATATCAGTAGCTGGTCAGTGACCATGGAAAGTCATGAAATATATCAATAGCTGGTTAGTGACCATGGAAAGTCATGAAATATATCAGTAGCTGGTTAGTGACCATGGAAAGTTATGAAATATATCAATAGCTGGTCAGTTACCATGGAAAGTCTTGAAATATATCAGTAGCTGGTCAGTGATCATTAAAAGTCATGAAATATATCAGTAGCTGGTCAGTGACCATGGAAAGTCATGAAATATATCAATAGCTGGCCAGTGATCATGGAAAGTCATGAAATATATCAGTAGCTAATCAGTGACCATGGAGAGTCATGAAATATATCAGTAGCTGGTCAGTGACCATGGAAAGGCATGAAATATATCAATAGCTGGTCAGTGACCATGGAAAGTCATGAAATATATCAGTAGCTGGTCAGTGACCATGGAAAGTCATGAAATATATCAGTAGCTGGTCAGTGATCATTAAAAGTCATGAAATATATCAGTAGCTGGTCAGTGACCATGGAAAGTCATGAAATATATCAATAGCTGGCCAGTGATCATGGAAAGCCATGAAATATATCAGTAGCCGGCCAGTGATCATCATAAGTCATGAAACATATCAGTAGCTGGTCAGTGACCATTTTAAGTCATGAAATATATCAATAGCTGGTCAGTGACCATGGAAAGTCATGAAATATATCAATAGGTGGTCAGTGACCATGGAAAGTCATGAAATATATCAGTAGCTGGTCAGTGACCATGGAAAGTCATGAAATATATCAATAGCTGGCCAGTGATCATGGAAAGTCATGAAATATATCAGTTAGTGGTCAGTGATCATGGAAAGTCATGAAATATATCAGTAGCTGGCCAGTGATCATGGAAAGTCATGAAATATATCAGTAGCTGGTCAGTGACCATGGAAAGTCATGAAATATATCAGTAGCTGGTCAGTGACCATGGAAAGTATTGAAATATATCAGTAACTGGTCAGTGACCATGGAAAGTCATGAAATATATCAGTAGCTGGTCAGTGACCATGGAAAGTCATGAAATATATCAGTAGCTGGCCAGTGATCATGGAAAGTCATGAAATATATCAGTAGCTGGCCAGTGATCATGGAAAGTCATGAAATATATCAGTAGCTGGCCAGTGATCATGGAAAGTCATGAAATATATCAGTAGCTGGCCAGTGATCATGGAAAGTCATGAAATATATCAGTAGCTGGCCAGTGATCATGGAAAGTCATGAAATATATCAGTAGCTGGCCAGTGATCATGGAAAGTCATGAAATATATCAATAGTTGGTCAGTGATCATGGAAAGTCATGAAATATATCAGTAGCTGGCTAGTGATTAGGGAAGGTCATGAATAATACCAGTAGCTAGACAGTGATTATGCTAAAACCAGCTTTTGTAAATCGTCTAGTAAAATCAGATGGCAATTTGAAAGTAGCAGTTATGTAATTTCATATCGTAAACATTAGAAACATTATACCAAATGTCCGCTGACGTCACGAACTTCTTTATTGAATATGTTGACAATGTCGGTTCCAGGTCATTTAGTACCACCTCCACCTATCCCTCCCTCCCCTCCCCCATTACGCAACATATCTTGCTATCTTTTGCTTTAAATAACCTCCTGAACACTGAACAAAAAGAGGAGAGCTGCTGGAATGCATAATTTTGGAGTAAATGGAGAGCGTGGTCTTGCAAACAAATATCAGGAAATGTTCTACAACATGAAGATTCACAGACCCATGAAAGGCTGTTTGTCTTCATAGTGAGTGAACATAGCACCAACTAGCCTAGCTTGTATGGCATACCTTTTAATATCATAAAACATGATATTCATAAACTAAACTCACCTTGGAAGATGTCTTGTAATGATAAAAATGATATTCACTAAAGTATAATACAACATTATCCTCCAACGTTCACGAAATATCTTCAAATTAACAACTATTGGCTTGAGCATAGTGTCGCCGACTCGTATCATTTGTCAACAAAAAATGGCTTTCGGTGGAGAATTAAATTTTCCTGACGTGATATGTGGAAAAACATTATTAAATCATTACATGCAGAATAAGTTATAGATTAATTACGAAAATTTTATCAACTTTAAAGCAAATACTGTGATTGCCAGGTCGTCAATTCATTTATAAATAAATTATTAAATGTCTCGTCACTTAAAGAAAACGGTATTGTCTGAATATTTTTTAACGGGTAACTATTATGTATCATTTCTACTGTTCCGAAGATGTTAAAAGTAATTATTTTAAATTATTTCATCTATACACTTCAACCTTATTTACAGTTTTTGGAATTTATTTCGTGAACAGTAACCTTAAAGTTTTTATATATATATATATATATATATATATATATATATATATATATATATATATATATATATATATATATATATATATATATATATATATATATATCCTTGAAGGATAGCGAGAGAGAGAGAGAGAGAGAGAGAGAGAGAGAGAGAGAGAGAGAGAGAGAGAGAGAGAGAGAGAGAGAGAGAGAGAGAGGGGTTATTACAGATAAAGTGAGTGTATAATTAGTCACCTGATAATAATAATAATAATAATAATAATAATAATAATAATAATAATAATAATGATAATAATAATAATAATAATAATAATAATTATTATTATTATTATTATTATTATTATTATTATTATTATTATTATTATTATTATTATTACTATTATTATTATTATAAGCTTTGTACACCACCAACCATAGTAATAACGAGAGAGAGAGAGTCTTATTGCCTTATTGCCTTATTCTATGTTTGGGTTTCCCCAGGTCCCTCAGAGAGAGAGAGAGAGAGAGAGAGAGAGAGAGAGAGAGAGAGAGAGAGAGAGAGAGAGAGAGAGTATGTAATCTTTCACCTAATATATCCTAAACAGCATTATAATCACTAACAATTAACTCATTATAATTAAAAGGTTTTATAATATTTCAATCTCCATTCCTAAAAAAATAAAATACATTCGCTATTCTTAATAACATCTTTACAATCTTCTCAAGTCATTAATTTATTTCAAAACCTGGTTGGCAAGATGATTTGTCACTGTAGGGAAAGAATGTGACAAAATGATGTAGTTCCCTCGTTAGCCACTAGGGGTTGAGGGCAAGAAAAAATCATATAAAATGTTGCAAAAAAAAGAAAGAAAAAAAAATTCTTCCTTCCTACTTTCTTGTTATTATTATTATTATTATTATTATTATTATTATTATTATTATTATTATTATTATTATTATTATTATTATTATTATTAGCTGAGCTACAACCCTAGTTGATATTATTATTATTATTATTATTATTATTAATATTTGCTATTGCTATTGGTAACGTTTCTGCCTGGCGATCGCCACACTGGGGTTCAAGTCCCACTCAAACTCGTTGGTTCTTTTTGTGTCTGTAACCATCACCTAAGTATGGTGAGTTTAGGAGAGCCTATAAGTCTACCTGCTGAATCATCAACAGGCATTGCCTGGCCCTCCCTGGTCCTAGCTTACGGAGGGGGCTTAGGAGCTAATCATTTATGTATATATGGTCAGTCTCTAGGACATTGTCCTGCATATTAGGGCAATGTAGCTGTTGCTTGCCTATGCCATTCATGAGCGGCCTTTAAACCATTAAATACGCATATATATAAACGGCTGAGGATAACAATGGCATAAAGAATTTAATATATGAAACATGCAATGGCAAGCTTAAACAGGTTTTTCTATTATCAGTGCAGGAGAGAGAGAGAGAGAGAGAGAGAGAGAGGAGAGAGAGAGAGAGAGAGAGAGAGACAGAGAGAGAGAGAGAATAATATCTTTACAGTGTATGAGCATGTCTGAAATACATGTATAATCAGTGCAGGAGAGAGAGAGAGAGAGAGAGAGAGAGAGAGAGAGAGAGAGAGAGAGAGAGAGGAGAGAGAGAGAGAGAGAGAGAGTAATAGCATTACGGTGTATAAGCATGTCTGAAATACAGGTGCCATTCATGAGCGGCCTTTAAACCTTCAAACAAATAAAACACCAAACGTGTTTTGCCAATAAACATTTTAAATATTTTTTTTCGAAAGGACACAATAGGAAGAAACTTCAAAATTCTTTAAAATCGTTCTAGTAAATTCTAGATGTATTTTTCTCAGCGTTTCATTTTATCCATGGTTTTCCTTAGAGAGAGAGAGAGAGAGAGAGAGAGAGAGAGAGAGAGAGAGAGAGAGAGAGAGAGAGAGAGAGAGAGAGAGAGAGAGAGAGAGAATTTTCCTTAAACGCAGGTTTCTGTTAAGTGTGAGTTCTCAAAGGCTACTTTTGGATCACGTGTGGCTACTGGCTGCACAGTTTGCCAATATAGGAAAAAATGTGTTGCTGCAAAAAAAGTGACACTTGAAAGTCTACATGTCTAACTTCTTGCAAAGAAAAAAAAAATATTACGAATGTACATCATATATCTTCAATGTACAAAATGCAGGAGTTTAATTATTAAGATATGTGAAAGTGGTTAATTAGTTTTAGAAAAGTTATAGGTCAGTTTATTAAGATATGTGAAAGTGGTTAACTAGTTTTAGAAAAGTTATAGGTCAGTTTATTAAGATATGTGAAAGTGGTTAACTAGTTTTAGAAAAGTTATAGGCCTAGATCAGTTTATTAAGATATGCGAAAGTGGTTAATTAGTCTTCGAAAGTTATAGGTCCGTTTATTAAGATATGCGAAAGTGGTTAACTAGTCTTCGAAAAATTTTAGGTCCGTTTATTAAGATAGGCAAAAGTGGTTAATTAGTCCTCGAAAATTATAGATCAGTTTATTACGATATGTGAAAGTGATTAATTAGTGTCTTCGAATAGAATTATAACTCAGTTTGCCAAAAAAAAAATATCACTAATGTTTATCATACATCTTCAATGTACAAAATGCAGGAGTTTAATTATTAAGATATGTGAAATTAGTTAATTAAAGTCAGTTGTAGGTCAGTTTGCAAACAAAAAATATTACAAATGTTCATATATCTTCAATATACAAAATGCAGGATTTTAATTATTACGAGATGTGAAATTGGTTAATTAAAGACTTCGTAAAGAGCTATAGGTCAGTTATTAGTCATTTTTAAGAAATTCGTTCATTTTGAGTTTCTCGGCGACAGCCAGCAACTGTTACGTAGTGAACACGACAATATATTCTATAAAGTGGAATCCATAGCTGAGGGTGCATAGAGATTAGACATTTAATTCTTGACCGTGGTCTGTATTGACCAAGGTCATGAATGATTACTGATACACAGAATTTCAACAGAACACACACACACACGCCTATATAAAACGCAGGGAAGGAGGAGAAGACTATGAATTGACGAACAAAGAAAATGGCCAGGTAGCCTACAGACTGGCATAGAAAGATCATAAACAGATGCAAGTGGAAGGACATATTTGAGGCCTTTGTTCTGCAGTGGAATAGTAATAGCTGACGATGATTATGATATATATATATATATATATATATATATATATATATATATATATATATATATATATATATATATACAGTATACAGTCGTATAAACTGCTTTCTCGATAGACATGACTAATCTGCAGAGAACTAACATTGACGCAAGGGGCTTTGTGTTTCAATTCTTTACTGACAGGTAAAAGTGTTCAAGTATATTCTAAGTATGACCTCTGATGGAGGTTTCGATGACAGAAACCGATGACCAACTAAAACCGTCAACAGGAGCGGCACCGCATCTAGCCAGGACTACGCTCATGCAAAGCGAAACCGTGATGGAAAAATCCGCGACGGAAAAATCTGCGACGGAAAAAATCCGCGACGGAAAAAATCCGCGACGGAAAAAATCCGCAACAGTAAAAATCCACGGCAGAAAAAATCTGTGACGGCAAAAATCCGTGACGGCAAAAAATCCGTGACGGCAAAAAATCCATGATGATGAAAAATCCACTTCGGCAAAAAATCCATGAAGGTAAAAATTCCACGATGATAAGAATCCACAAAGGCTAAAATCCACTACAGTAAAATATCCTTGACGCCAAAAAATCCAAGGCGGAAAAATCCGCGATGGCGAAAAATCCGCGATGATAAAAAATACACTTTGGCAAAAAAAACCACCACGTAAAAATTCCATGACGGTAAAAAATCCGCGATGGTAAACTTTCTACGGCGGCAAAAAATCCGCGCCGCAATAGTGTAAAAGGCTCCACTGTCTATCAATTGATTTGTAAGGGTGATTTCACTCCACTGGTGCAATCTGTTTGAAATCACTTATTATGAGAGGTAAAGAAAACATTACAAAAGAAGTAAT